>NW_028152160.1:127500-146149 GCF_964638095.1 Poromitra crassiceps | reverse complement strand
AACCTGAGTGAGTGAGAGAGATTGACAGGGTGAGAGAGAGAGCGGTAGAGAGAGTATGAGAGATGGACAGGGTGAGAGAGAGCGGTAGAGAGAGTATGAGAGATGAGCAGAGTCAAGGATCAAGGAAACTTTATTGTCATATGCAGCAAGCTACAATGAAATTTAAAAGCCTCGGCCCATGACTTTGCTGTACAGTAGAAAAAAATTGAATACAGAAATAAACATGATAAAAGGTTAAAAAAAAGTTAAAGGGTTAAAAAAAAGTTAGAACCACATGAAAGACAGTTAAAGTGCATTTAAGGGACATTTAAGTTGTAGTGCAAACTGTGCTTGTCCATAAAGTGCAATGTCTTTATATGTAGTGCAAAAGGAGTCTGAATAAAGTTCAGATAAAACTACTTGGAGTTCAGCCTCCGTATGGCTTGTGGGAGGAAGCTCTTCCTCAGCCGCTCAGTCCTTGTTTTGAGGCAGCAGAGACGCTTGCCAGACGGAAGCCACTGGAAGATGGCATGGTGGGGGTGCAAACCGTCCTTGATGATCCTCTTGGCTCTGGTGCTACACCTCCTGGTGTAGATGTCCTCGAGCGAAGGCAGAGCAGATCCAGTGATGCGCTCCGCACACCTCACCACCCTGTGCAGTGCCTTCTTGTTCTGGGAGGAGCAGTTACCAAACCATGTAGTGATGCATCCTGACAGCACAGACTCAATCGTGGCGGTGTAGAAGGACTTTTGCAGCGCTGAAGAGATTTTAAACTTCCTCAGCCGCCTAAGATGGTACAGGCGCTGCCTCGCTTTCTTCACTACCGCGGTGGTGTTTGTGGACCAGGTCATGTCTGCTGAGATGTGCACACCAAGGTACTTGTAACTGCTCACGAACTCCACCGTGGACCCATTTATCTCCAGTGAGAGAGAGGACAAAAGATAAGGCAGAGGCTGAGTGCAAAAGAGATAATTAAATTGAGAGAGAACATGGGTTTAGTGTCAGAGAGCGATATATGAGGCCAATATTGCCATTTATTACAAATATATATGACTATGCTGGGTTTCAATGGAGTTTTATTCTCCCATCGTGGTCTAAATTAGCCTGCTATTCGCCCCTATGAATCGCAGTTTTCAGCACTCTTGGAATTTGTAAGGCGATTCATAAGGTTCCGGACGCAAGCCTATCCACCACTGACTGATTCGTTGACTCATTTTCCCGCCCCATCTGATTGGTTGCTGTTAGTTGTCAATCATCAAACTCTTTGATCACAGTAGCAAAGCAGGATGATGCACCTCATAGCAACGAAGTGGACTTCCCAGTGAAGACAGCAGTGTGTATGTATTTGTTGGACATAGCATTTTTTGAGTGAGACGGACCTCGTCAAGGACAAATCAAGGACAAGGCACCCTCTAGTCAGTTTCTCATGCTGTGTAACGTCTCGTGTTCTCCTTAAAGGCACCCTCTAGTCAGTTTCTCATGCTGTGTAATGTCTCGTGTTCACCTTAAAGGCACCCTCTAGTCAGTTTCTCATGCTGTGTAATGTCTCGTGTTCTCCTTAAAGGCACCCTCTAGTCAGTTTCTCATGCTGTGTAACGTCTCGTGTTCTCCTTAAAGGCACCCTCTAGTCAGTTTCTCATGCTGTGTAACGTCTCGTGTTCTCCTTAAAGGCACCCTCTAGTCAGTTTCTCATGCTGTGTAATGTCTCGTGTTCTCCTTAAAGGCACCCTCTAGTCAGTTTCTCATGCTGTGTAACGTCTCGTGTTCTCCTTAAAGGCACCCTCTAGTCCGTTTCTCATGCTGTGTAATGTCTCGTGTTCTCCTTAAAGGCACCCTCTAGTCCGTTTCTCATGCTGTGTAATGTCTCGTGTTCTCCTTAAAGGCACCCTCTAGTCCGTTTCTCATGCTGTGTAATGTCTCGTGTTCTCCTTAAAGGCACCCTCTAGTCCGTTTCTCATGCTGTGTAATGTCTCGTGTTCTCCTTAAAGGCACCCTCTAGTCCGTTTCTCATGCTGTGTAACGTCTCGTGTTCTCCTTAAAGGCACCCTCTAGTCAGTTTCTCATGCTGTGTAACGTCTCGTGTTCTCCTTAAAGGCACCCTCTAGTCCGTTTCTCATGCTGTGTAACGTCTCGTGTTCTCCTTAAAGGCACCCTCTAGTCAGTTTCTCATGCTGTGTAACGTCTCGTGTTCTCCTTAAAGGCACCCTCTAGTCAGTTTCTCATGCTGTGTAACGTCTCGTGTTCTCCTTAAAGGCACCCTCTAGTCAGTTTCTCATGCTGTGTAACGTCTCGTGTTCTCCTTAAAGGCACCCTCTAGTCAGTTTCTCATGCTGTGTAACGTCTCGTGTTCTCCTTAAAGGCACCCTCTAGTCAGTTTCTCATGCTGTGTAACGTCTCGTGTTCTCCTTAAAGGCACCCTCTAGTCAGTTTCTCATGCTGTGTAACGTCTCGTGTTCTCCTTAAAGGCACCCTCTAGTCCGTTTCTCATGCTGTGTAACGTCTCGTGTTCACCTTAAAGGCACCCTCTAGTCAGTTTCTCATGCTGTGTAACGTCTCGTGTTCTCCTTAAAGGCACCCTCTAGTCAGTTTCTCATGCTGTGTAACGTCTCGTGTTCTCCTTAAAGGCACCCTCTAGTCCGTTTCTCATGCTGTGT
Organism: Poromitra crassiceps; assembly: GCF_964638095.1. NCBI lineage: Eukaryota > Metazoa > Chordata > Actinopteri > Beryciformes > Melamphaidae > Poromitra > Poromitra crassiceps. The sequence continues at coordinate 143,516 of NW_028152160.1, read as the reverse complement.
AACGTCTCGTGTTCACCTTAAAGGCACCCTCTAGTCAGTTTCTCATGCTGTGTAACGTCTCGTGTTCACCTTAAAGGCACCCTCTAGTCCGTTTCTCATGCTGTGTAACGTCTCGTGTTCACCTTAAAGGCACCCTCTAGTCAGTTTATCATGCTGTGTAACGTCTCGTGTTCACATGTCAAACACACATGAGCGTGAGCTGTATAATCACACGTCATCATTTGCCCCAAAGAACTTACATTGATAAGAACTGAAGGCTAATAGGTTGTTCCACTGCAGCATCATGACAAACAGCTTCACCTCTCTTAGACCCACCCAGTCTAACAACACAGACTGGAGGGGGGCTTTCACTGATCAACAAATGACAATAACAACAGGATTTGGCAATCGCATTTCTGTAGCCAGCAGAGGGCGAGCAGGTGAATGGAAGCCGGTGGGAAGCACCGCAAATACATCTTGACCTCTTGAAAAAGGCTTTTAAACACTTTGAATTCATCATTGCCATTAAGTTTTGAAGGACTACATCTAAATCTAGCTTGCTAGCTTTGCCAGCGGCGCCAGGTGCTGCCAGGTCACTCCAATGGACCAGTTTTTTTTTACTCTCAAGAGTTCCAGGAAGTAAGTTTGTCGAGTTGCAGCAAAATGGTCAGTTTGTGATGTACTTTGAAAAGGGTCCGACGTTTAAAGAATACAATTGTACACTATCAGCTTTATTTTAGCATTCAAAAGTAGCGCGAGCCTCCTTCCTGGCTATTCATTGGCTACTGAGTCACGCATTTTGGACCTCCGCTGATGCCACTCTCTTACTAGATTGCTCTGCTCCCGCCTACATCGACAAGCCAATCGGGCATCTTGGACAGTATCTGTCAGTATCTGATAGGCTCACGTTCACACCCTTGAATCCCCATACAAATTCCAAGTGTGCTGAAAACTGTGATTGATGCTGTTTCAGAGGCTTTTCAAGCCCAATCTGGCAACCCAGAGTCTATTTCAGCACGTAAATAGACTCTGGGACAAGCTTCCCACAGGCTTCCTGTACAGCGTGAATCTTCCTCCCGGGACTTCCGCCTCCACACAGTGCCGCTCTGTTGTTGTACCGGCGAATAGAAGAGTTCCGGTCCCGAACGCTAGTCAATATATATATATATAATATATATATATATATACATATATGTATATATATAGTGAACGCTAGTGAATATATACAAATTTTGTCGTTTAGCATTCCAAATAAAAGAGACGCAATGTATGTTTTTAAAAGGCATCGCTGCGTGGAAGTGGAAGTCCCGGGCGGAAGATCCGCGCTGTACAGGAAGCCTAAAAAAAAGGTACGGCTGTCCCAGAGTTTATTTACGTGCCGAAATAGACTGATTGTTTCAGCCCTGACAGGAATCAAATGCTGATTTGTTGTCGTTTTGCATCATATTATTATCAGCACAAAATATCGGCCATAGTTGGATCCAAAGTTATCTGTGTCTGCCTTCAAAAAGCCAGCTCTGTTGAACCCTGCTCTGGTTCTCTCATTCTATACTGTCGTGTAGCGTCAGTTTCTCTCCTCTGTTTTCTCACTTTACACACAGAGGGAAGAAGAAAGGCCAGAGGATGGCTGCAGAGAGAAGGAAGAGAGAGAGAGAGAGAGTTGGAGAGAGTGTGTGTTGGAGAGAGAGAGAGAGAGTGTGTTGGAGAGAGAGAGAGTGTGTTGGAGAGAGAGAGAGTGTGTTGGAGAGAGAGGGTAGAGAGGGAGAACGAGAGAGAATGTAACCAATGAGAGAGAGTGTTGGAGAGAGAGTGTGTGTTGGAGAGAGAGAGTGTGTTGGAGAGAGAGAGAGAGAGAGTGTGTGTGTTGGAGACAGAGAGGACAGAGAGGGTGAAAGTGTGAGGAATGGGTAGAGAGGGAGCTAGAGAGGGAGGACGAGAGAGAATGCAACCAATGAGAGAGAGAGAGAGAGAGAGTCCCTTCTCCCCAGATAGTAGTAACCTTTTCCTCCAGCTACTTCCATAATTGGATTCTGACCTCCTCCTGTGTGTGTGTGTGTGTGTGTGTGTGTGTGTGTGTGTGTGTGTGTGTGTGTGTGTGTGTGTGTGTGTAAAACAACTCCCCTTCCAACTCTCAGCACGATAGATCAGACAGAGGCCAGAGAAAATGACCCATTCCTCTCTGTTTGGCTCCCAAAGGGTTTCACCAACACACACGTCACACACACATACGCACACACACACACACACACTTGAAAAGTTCACGCAGATAGATCACACACAGTCAATAGTGCCTAGCGTGTTATTTATAGCCCTCTCATGTTTTTATAATTACCAAGTGGCTAGATGATATCGATTTTATAAATTTATGATGCAAGTCACCCTGTGCTGGACTATGAATCACAACCTGTGTGTGTGTCGTATGTGCGTATGTGCGCCCGTGTGTGTGTGTGTGTGTGTGTGTGTGTGTGTCGTATGTGTGTGTGTGTGTGTGTGTGTGTGTGTGTGTGTGTGTGTCTGTTTCGTTTTTGTCCTATGGCTTTGGCAGCTCGCGTGTGCGTTTGAGAGCAGGTGCACTGCATGTGTTTGTGTTTTGCTCAGTGTTATTTAACCATATTGACCTCTGCTGTGTGTGGGTTAGGGTTAATACTCCTGTCAGTGCCCCTGACCAAGGCACTGGCAATTGAACTGGAGTTGGTCCTGCACTGCAGCACTCCTAATTCTAGGAAGGTTCCTAGTAGAGGATGGGTCAAATGCAGAGGATGAATTTCCCCATGGGAACAATAAAGAATGACTAAAATATTATAACTTAAAGTGATAATACGGAGGATTTTCATCTAAATAAATGTCTGTTAAGTAGGGGTGGGAGAAAAAAATCGATTCACCTAAGTATCGCGATTTTTAATGTCACGATTTTTTGGATCGATCTTTTATTCCAGAATCGATAATCGCAAATTAAAAAAAAAAATTTTTTTTTTTTTTTTTTTTTTTTTTGGTGCTTGCAGTCAGGCCACTCACTGAACAGCAGGCTAGGCGCCGCCTACTGGTTTACTAGTGGTTTTATTACTTTATTAGTTAGTCTGAAGTAATAATTACACTTCAGGGTTAAAGTGGGTGCATCTCATTGTAAAATTGGACTTCAAACGGCCCAAATCTGGCTTCAAACGGCCCAAATTTCACGCGCGTTGGCCCATATCGGCCTGGCCTGCTTGGTATCTAATGCCCGGCCTGAATTATGATCCCAGTCCGCCCCTGTTTTTAACTATATCGCCCAGCCCTACTCATGATATATAATATACAGGCTCTAGTGTATGATTCAACTTTTCCCATGTTCTAATCTAGTGTAAAAAAGCAAACAAACTGAAAAAAGAAAAGAAAAAAATAAACAAAAATCGCAATAAATCGTAATATCGAATCGCAATAATCGTAGAATCGCAATAATCGTGAATCGCAATATATATCGAATCGGCACCAAAGTATCGTGATAGTATCGAATCGGGAGATAAGTGAATCGGCACAGCCCTACTGTTAAGTCACTATCTATCTGATAGTGACTTAACACAATGGTGATTGAGCCTATGGCCCATTGATGGAAGCCTTTGCATTTTCAGTATTGCAGCATTTATGAACTTGGTGTCTGTGGTGACACAGGGTGGGCGGAGCTAACACAATATAGTCACTCTGTAGGTTACTGTAGGTTCACAGAGTGGGCGGAGCTAACACAATAGACTCTCTGTAGGTTACTGTAGGTTCACAGAGTGGGCGGAGCTAACACAATAGACTCACTCTGTAGGTTACTGTAGGTTCACAGAGTGGGCGGAGCTAACACAATAGACTCACTCTGTAGGTTACTGTAGGTTCACAGAGTGGGCGGAGCTAACACAATAGACTCTCTGTAGGTTACTGTAGGTTCACAGGGTGGGCGGAGCTAACACAATAGACTCACTCTGTAGGTTACTGTAGGTTCACAGGGTGGGCGGAGCTAACACAATAGACTCACTCTGTAGGTTACTGTAGGTTCCTGACAACTCTTGTGTGAAGTAGGAGAACAAGCTACTTTTTTACGCTATCTGCTAGCATTACGTGTGGTTACTATGGTCGAACAAACTGACTAATGTCACATTGTCACAACACTGTTTGGATCTCACCTGCAATTACCACTCATCGCCAATAGGTGTCACCCAAGAGAACAAAACTGAAATCTTCCGTATTATCACTTTAACTTAAACTCATGGTTGGTTAGTTTACCATCTGTGAAAAGTATGATGAAAGTATGAAATATGACCAACATTAGCTCACACTCATGAACAATAGCAGTTTGCCCAGCGCTAATTAATTTTTGAAAGACGTTTTTCCATTTCTCTCACGGATGTGTTATGACACTCAGGAAGCCAATTTATTCAAATCCACCCAGATGATGGAAGTGCACCTAATTCTTTTTTCTTTCTTTCTTTATTTCTTTGCTCACTTAAAATGAGCTTGACAGCTGGATGGCAACAGAAAGAAAATGAACAGATAACAGTGTTTGGAAGGACTCCAGCTTCGGACCGCTGAAGTGTAAAGAAAACTTCATGTCCTGGTTTGTTATCAGAGGAGTACAGAACATAACTGATAGCGGGAGGGATGATAGGACTAGGAACAGAGCAGATGGGAGGGAACAGGATGTTGGGGTGGTGGTGGAGGGGGGGGGAGACTAAAGACCTGACTGGCATACAGAGGGAGAGAGGTAGACAGAAATAAATAGGCAGAGAGAGAGAGAACGACAGACATGCTGATTACTGATATACACAGGAGGATTACACCCATATATCAGCTTGCTGATTTTGGCCTTTTGTTAAAAAAGAAAAAAAAAAGAAGAAGATATCAGCAGTGATTTGTGAGCACGTAATGAAAAGAGCGCCACCTACAGGAACTTAAACTGACAGAAAACCCAACACTGTTTGATTGACAGGTGATCTCTGGGAAGTGCAGTGCAAAAGCACAATGAGCTGAGCACCAAAGATGGAGACAAAATACAAACTAAATAGCATGTTTAGGATTTCCACTTTGAGTCAAAGTATTTCTTAGTTCAAAAGGCAGCATTGTTGCCCCTGCCATTGAATAGGTACATCACCCCGCCTTAGAAGTGCTCCATTATGAGATATAATGTAATAGTCTATACTGTAGATAATAGTCGGATAACAAATCACAATAATGATATGATATATGAAACCCTCAGCAGGAAACTAATACTGTATCAAAGCGTTATCTCCGGCAACGTTACACAGAGGAGAAATAATGGAACTTCATATGAAAAGACCCTCTAGCGCTCTCTGTCCAACACTCGCTTTATATTTTAAGGCAGATTTTCCACAATATTGCTACTTTTGTGTTTGATTAAATATGCTGCTCTCTGTCTTTCTCCCCGTTTGTCTTCAGATCAGTTCACTATAATCATATTCATATTCTTAACACTACAAATCATTACAATATTTGTAATCATTCTTTATTGATTTAATGATTACATTAATTGATTAATACACAGAAATGCATAATTCAGAGATTGCACAAATCCTTCTTTGTCCTTCACGTCTGTATGGTGGTGGGGTGGAATCATCCATGGACCTTTTAACGGCTTTTATTCAGCTTTGTTTAGGACGACTGTGCATTCATTTTCAATGTATGTTTTTCTGTGTCTGAGCCTGTTTTAGTTTGTCATGTTCTGAAAATTGCAAAATAAAATATTTGGGGGGAAAAGTCAGGTTCCTGAACCACCTGCGTCCTGCTGGACCTTTCCATTTGATAAAGGCTAGACTGTGGCCATGAAGGGATCTACTGTACCTGATCAGCAATGTTTAGGTACAATGTGAGTCCAAATGATGCTCCATTGGAGGAACCAAATGTGACCAAGAAAAGACACAGTTACACCACCTGCCTTTGACACCAGACAAGTCGGAGACATGGTTTCACGCTGTGGTCGATGCCAAATCCTGCACCTGCCCACCAGCATGTCACAGCAGAAAGTAGTCCTTCATCTGACCTGATGACATGTCTCCACTCTTCAGTCATGCAGGTTTGGCCATCACGTGCCCACTGGAGCTTCATATTGCTGCCTACTGGCAGGAGTGGAACCCTGCAGTTCTCTGCAGGTGAGAGTAGTTTGGAGGTACCTCTCTCAGAAGCTCAAGCTACCTCAAACAACGCTTGCCATCCTCCTCGTCTGTGGCGTTTTCACCCACAGGACTGCCGCTGACTGCGTGTTTACTCTCCATTGCATTCTCTGTAGCCTCTAGGCACCGGAGTGCCCAAAAATACCACCTTTTCTTTCATGTTTTATGAGGCGTGTTTTTCTGCGCCTGCCTGGCTCGGTGCTCCACGGTCCCTTAGACTCTCTCTCTCTCTCTTCCCAGTCAGATGTCACCTTCCAGCCCCTTTTTAATGTGAGGACTCCCCTCGTCTCTCTGCACTCCACTTCTCCAAAGAGAGATCTATACTGACCTCTCCTCCTCTGTCCTGCTTCACGCCCACTCATTACTCACTGGAAGGCCTCCACTAACCCCCTCCCCTCTCCTCTCTCTCTCCTCTCTCTCTCTCTCCTCTCTATGTCTCTCTCTCACTTTGTAAAAACCTGCAAGCTATATCTACATCTCACATCTAAAGGCTCGGAGTAGACGCAAAAAGAAAGAAGTAGTGGCATTTCAGTCAGCTGAAGTGCCAATACTATTCTTCTATAATCAGATTGCCTAGGTGGGCAGGCGGTGTGTCTGTTAGTCACGATTTTGGCGGTGTCTGTTAGTCACAATTTTGGTTTTGTTATCACTTTGTGACACAAAACGTGACCAAATCCAAATTGTAACATCATCAATGATGTCATAAATCCCACAACATGTTGCGCCCATGGCGCATCGTCTCCAGAGTCTCCACCCTAGAAATCGAGCGTGGATAGCGCACGAGATTGCTAGATTTCCCAAAAGATCCAGGAGGAGGACGTTTAACTTTGAACTGTGTGTGTGTGTGTGTGTGTGTGTGTGTGTGTGTGTGTGTGTGTGTGTGTGTGTGTGTGTGTGTGTGGAGAAGGTTTTCCATTCGTGTCTCATTTGGGCACAATCTATGGACTCTAGTAGACATTAAAATTGTACATGACTCTGATTATTTTTGCTTGTATTTTGGCTCACCGCCAACGACAGACAGGCACACAAATGATCAGATCATGTGTGATCAGAGAATATGTGTCACCATTTCCTAAAGTACGCATACCATTTCCATTTAAGATCATTTCTAGAACAAAATGAGTGTAATAGATTTTGCATCAATGAAATCCTTGTTTTATAATCCTCAACCATCCCTCCAATTCCTCTTTATGGCAGCATTATATCTACATGTTAGCATATGGTTTAGCACACTGCTACGTGACTAATGTACTGTAGTGAACCCTCACAACCATCACCTTCCCTCACACTTGTATTTGTATACACTTCAATAAGATAGAGTGTTGCACCTGGAATGAATATATATATATATATATATATATATATATTAGGCCTGTCAGCGTTAATGCGTTAATCGCGCGTTAACTCAAATTCCTTTTATGTATATGAAGAGTTAATTTGCAAAAACAGGTATCTATCTTTTTTATGGTTTCAAATTAGATATTGATGTATCTATATTGTAATTTATTTATTTTTGGTACATTTTTACTATCAATCACAACTAAAACATATTCATCTGGTAATCACATGAATTACCTCAAAAATGTTTTGTATGTGCAGTCCAGGGAGTATCAAACAGTTGTTGTTTATTAATTTTAAGAATTAAGTTTACCTGTTTTTGCAAATGAACTCTTCATATATATATATTCATTCATTCATTCATATATATATACGATATATATATATATATATATATATATATATATATATATATATATATATATATATATATATATATATATCTATAGTATACATATATTATTATTATAGATATATTATATATATATAATATTGACACAAAATATGTACAGTATGTAGTGTATCTTGAAAAAGCCTTCTCGGTCAAACCCTAGTGAGGACATGTATTGAACATTGTCAAGATGAAACATTGCTCATACTGTAATTGATGGCCTCTGTATGGTTTGTAAATTCATGTGCTGCTGCTCTGCTTTGTCCTTGGGAAAAGAGAATTTTAATCAGATCGACAGTACATTATATTTAATGAGAAATACAGATTTGAGAGAGACAGTACAATATATTAATGTGAATGCAGATTACAGCAGCAAATATGAATGAATCGATGCAGGTTGAGTGTGATAAATGTTCCTTTCTAATACTATTGAGCGACTGTAGTGTACTGTGCAACGCTGCAGGTTAGACACTGCACTCGGGTCAAACTGGTCAAACAGACACATTGTCACTTTGGGTGAAGTCTAGTTTTGCTGGCTATAGGTTGAGGCGGTGTCTCGTCATACACGCTGGGTTAGCTGGCTCAGCCTGGTTGGTGGCGTGGTCAGGGTGGGGTAAATCCCCCGTTCGATCCATTCAGCAAAGTTAGAATTTAGCTGCTACCCCAGCCGAGGCAGACACGATCGGGGACTTAACCACTGCAGTTAACGCACATCTGAACAGACGTCTTGTGTTCTGCTCTAGAATCCCCAATCCTGTAGTGTAGAGCCGCAGCACCTTCCTTTGGTGAGTCAGCCCATTGATATATATGGGCGGTTTTACCCCACTCGTGCGGCGCCAGCAGTATAACATTTTGTGGGCGTTCCCTTCCCACACATGCCGACTGTCTCTATGAGGAAATGGCAATCCTGCATAGATTGTATCGTCAATCTCGACGGACTTATTTGATCTACATTTATGAAGCTCAACATCTTTTCAGTTGATTTTTATCATGAGTTTCTTTCTGCGTTACATTTGAGTCTTCTGACAGAACTGTTTTTCTTGTCGCAATGTTCGGGTGTAGCTACTTTCCTAAAAATGGGATATCATCATTGTTGGCATTCTTTATTTAAATCACTGGGTATGGCTACCGCTAGACATGAGCCGCTGAGATGTCAACGTTTGTTTTTTTCTAAAAAAATATATATGAAGAAAATTGAAGGAATATTTCAGAGCTTTCTGGCCTTGGTAAGGTTCTAGCTGGGTGTAAAGCAGTCCTGAGATGTTGAGCATCAAAGATGTGACACACCAGCTGGCAAACTGTCATGTAAAGTAGCATCAAGTAACATAACACAGTACGGTAGAGACTGAGAATATGTGGAGAACTCAATTTTGACTATAAAAGACAAAGTGTCCCACACGGACGCTTACATTTATTATGACCCCCCCCCCCCCCCACACACACACACACACACACACATGTCACTTAAAGAACCTTTAGTGGACTTTTACATAGACATTGACATGGACATGATCCATTTTCATTTTTCATTTCATTTATGTAATGTGACTCATTGACCATGGTCACATGGTATGGAGCACAAACAAAACATACACAAACAATATACAATGGCACACGGCATGGCTAGAGCATTACGTCATTTAAACAGAGGCAGGACATTCTTCAGAAAAGCACGTAGTTTACACATGACTTTTGGTCTGTCTGATTGTAATAGTAAGGCGGCGTTCACCGCACCCATTTGAGCTGCCAGCGTCTTTCTGCAGTTAATTCTCTATGTAAGGACGCGCTAAGCGTGCTCCTCTTTCAAGGAACGCACCTGGCGTTTAAGCGCTGGTGGCGTCTTTTGTTTTTGGCGGAGCTCTATGGGTATTTTTAAGCTGAAAAAAGTTGAACATTTGGAGGAGAAGCGCTCTGCTAGTCTTTTCACTCCTACATTTTCTCCTCCCAGAGGGATCTTCAACCTCTGCTGCTCCTAGAATTGACAATAATCTGGCTTTCATGTTAACAGTGAACAACATCAAACAGATGAAACCAGCTGGCTACCGTCCGTGTGTTCGTTGTGTCCTAAACTGTACTGCACGCGACTGCAGGGGAAAACAAAAAGAAGCACAAAAATCGCTCCGCGCGCTGTGTTTTGTGCACAATGGAAGCGCTCTCAACATGATTTCCATAGAGTTCTTCTTGAAAAAAGTGCGTTTGGTGTGAATGCCGCCTACATTATCCATGGACATTATAGAGACAGTCGGTCTGTGTGGGAATGCCCACAAAATGTTATGCGGCTGGTGCGCGCGAGTGGAGTAAAACCCCCCATATACTGTATCTCAATGGGCTGACTCACCAAAGGACGGTGCTGCGGCTCTACACTACAGGGTTGGGGATTCTAGAGCAGAACACAAGATGTCTGTTCAGATGTGCGTTTACTGCGGGCTAGCAGCTAAATGCTAATTATGCTGTATGGAGAGAACAGGGGGATTTACCCTACCCTGACCACGCCCTCAGCCAGCTAACCCAGCGTCTGTGATGAGACATCGCCTCAACCTATCCCATGGACATTATCCTACCACCAGTGTAGCTCATACAACCATCTACTGTACGTACTGTAATACATTATCGACAAGAACCTCATACAACCCCACTTCAAATCATCTGAACTATCCCTTTAAGAAGCTTATCCAGCCGCTGAAGCACTGGTTTAAAGCTCCAGATGAGAGGAGATCTGGCACAAGGCGCTCACAGACCCTTCACAGTAATAGGTGTGTGTGTGTGTGTGTGTGTGTGTGTGTGTGTGTGTGTGTGTGTGTGTGTGTGTGTGTGTGTGTGTGTGCTGATGCCGAGATAACCACACTACAATAGGCACTTGGCCAGAGTACAGTAGAACAGGAAGCCAGGAAATGAATAGGTGACCCACACACACACACACACACATGGAGCCTATGTAATAGCCATGGTTTACAATACAGCCAAGCATAACAGGGCAAAGGCAGGTCGTAGTCATAACATCCCTACTGCACTGTGTGTGTGTGTGTGTGTGTGTGTGTGAGTGATAACCCAGGATAACCTCTGGCGGCTCTGTACACAGCTTACATACACATCCATTCACATTCTCCTCTCTCACTTCTTCTAAACTTCATTATATCCTCTCTCTCACTCACATGCACATACAACCTCTCTCGCCCTAATCTTCTGCTCTTATCTGCCCCTTTTTGATCAGTCTCTCTCTCACACACACACACACACACACACACACACACACACACACACACACACACACACACACACACACTCTATCTGCCCAGGCTCTCCCCTTTTTCTTTTTCATTCTCCATCGTTCCTGCTCTCTCTCTCTCTCTCTCTCTGTCTCTCTCTCTCTCTCTCTCTCTCTCTCTCTCTCTGTCTCTCTCTCTCTCTCGTAGCAAAGATTAGCTTTGCGCGGCTAAAAATCTCTATCTGCCCTGTCACACAGCTAGCACAGGCTAGATGACACATACACAGGCGCGGACTGCATAATCGGGCACGTCGGGCAAATGCCCGGTGGCCTGGCCTGGCCTGGCCTGATTTTTTTTTTTTTTTTTTTTTTTGGTGCCCGCAGTCAGGCCACTCACTGAACAGCAGGCCAGGCGCCGCCTACTGGTTTACTAGTGGTTTTATTACTTTATTCAGGGTTAAAGTGGGTGCATCTCATTGTAAAATTGGACTTGGCCCAAATTGGGCTTCAAACGGCCCAAATTGGGCTTCAAACGGCCCAAATCTGGCTTCAAATGGCCCAAATTGGGCTTCAAATGGCTCAAATCTGGCTTCAAATGACCCAAATTGGGCTTCAAACGGCCCAAATCTGGCTTCAAATGGCCCAAATTGGGCTTCAAACGGCCCAAATTGGGCTTCAAACGGCCCAAATTGGGCTTCAAATGGCCCAAATCTGGCTTCAAATGACCCAAATTGGGCTTCAAACGGCCCAAATCTGGCTTCAAATGGCCCAAATTGGGGTTCAAACGGCCCAAATTTTTCGGCGCCGCCCTTCGGACGCCAGCACGCGCGTCGGCCCGTATCAGCCTGGCCTGCTTGGTATCTAATGCCCGGCCTGAATTATGATCCCAGTCCGCCCCTGCACATACACACATACATACAGTACACACACTCATCACAACACACAGTACTGAGTGCACACTCATCCACATAATACTATAACGTGCAAATTCTGGCTGCTCAATGGTAATATATTATTATATTATTAAAGTCCCTGGAAACCAGAAATATTTCTTTATTATTTAGCATTTTGAGTTAATCACATCACAGGACCCTATGTTAATAAGCCACCAGCCAAATTTGAACGATGATGAACGTCGCAAAGTATATAAATTTAGGTTTGACAGCCATGGCAAAACTCATGAGATTTCATTATTTTTTAGAGTGTACTTTCTCCCGCGGAATGTGTGGGCGTGTCCCATCTACAGCAGGGAAATTTCTGTCTCTCGAAGAGCGCGAGAGAGAGGGGGGAGGGAAACGGAGAAAGAGAGATGAGTGCACACACCGTGTGTGTGTGTGTGTGTGTGTGTGTGTGTGTGTGTGTGTGTGTGTGTGTGTGTGTGTGTGTGTGTGTGTGTGTGTGTGTTGCTCCGCGGCTCGGAAGAGATCTCTGTCCGTTCTTTGCCTGAGTGTCTGTCGAGAGAGAGAGAGAGAGAGAGAGAGAGAGAGAGAGAGAGAGGAGCGCATGGCTGAAACCCGACACCTTGCTAATCTCACAAGCACAGCGCTTGGTGGCAGACGGCACACAGGGAGGGAGACGGACAGCGAGGGAGCGCTGTCACTGGGGGCAAAGAACGGACTTGCCATAGGTGGGTGGGATTGCGTGCGTGTACAAAGGTTATATAGAGCTTATGACGTCATAAGCTCCTGCGTTTTAGCACCTCGCGCACTGCTGTCTTCAATGAGGAAGTACTTTGTAGAATCTTGTAGAAAAGTGTCGATTTTAAGGCTTTGGGTTGAAAGTAATGTATAATAATTTCGGAGGCACAAAATTACTAACATAAGACCCTAAATAACATAGTTAGAACGTTTTTGTGGATTTTGGTTTCCAGGGACTTTAAGTTTAATACAACTGAAAATTACCCTCGGGTCACGGCAAGCTGGCTCAAGCATTCTTAAATGTATTTGACGTGTTGTAACACACCTTCTGGCGGTCATATTGACCCTTTTCAAGGCAGCCATTTTGTGTCAAAAAGGCAGGGTAAACACAGGTGCAAGCAACACCTCAAGGCGCCTGCTCGTACATTTTCTCTGTCCGACAGTAAACCCCGGAGAATAATATTCATGTATAGAGTCGTCTCCATGCGACCAGGCGAGGAGAGAAAGAGAGGAGCAGACAGAGGGGCAACCAGCAAGACCGCGAAGCTCGCGCTGTGTCACTACCACGGAGAATTTCCCCTCTCATCAACAGCGCTGTGCTGGAGACAATTCTTCCATGTCCCAAAAGTGAACTGGAAGAAGCAGCCAAAACCAGAGGGACCGAATGGGAAACTATCCATCAATCAGCTAAATATATGTAGAGTCGTTTCCATGTTGCCAGACACTATAATGACAGTTTGAGCCTCCCAGCCCAAAACAAACAGTTTTATTAGCGTGTATTGACAATGCCACATTGCTCCAGCTGTAAACAAGGCTATCTCGGTGAGTACTCGACCAATTTGAAAAAAATTATGAGTTTATTAGACACATACAGTGTGGAAAATAGGGTCCAGGACTGGTTGAAAAAAAAAAAACTAAATTATCCTTTAAGCAAAAGGCTGTCTGTGTGGGTGTGTTATGTGTTATGTGTTAGGGGCGAGGGAGCAAGTGTGGAGCTCAGAGAGAGAGAGAGAGAGAGAGAGAGAGAGAGAGAGAGACAAGAAAGGGAGAGGAAGCAAGAAGAGAGACAGAAATAGAAAAAGGAAAAACAAGAAAAAGGGAAGGAGAGAAAACATCCTTCAAAAAGCCTAAGCTAGCTACAAGTTAGCATTACATCAGAGGAAAATCCCATCAAATACTGTTAACTTACATATACTGTAGGTGCCCCCCTTCACAAAAGGGCATTTCTGTCACACTTAAAGAGCATGGTGCAGGTTAGAGACCACTTGGCATTAATATGTGGGACTTTTATGTAGCAATTAGGATTCTCTTTTGTTTTTTGTTTCCCCCCCACATATAGCTGCATCTAGACTGGTTTTGTAGAGCAGATGGCACGCGCACATGAAAACCCACAAATCGAGCAATAACACCTGTGATGATTTTAATAAACAATAAACGTTCCCTGGGATCATTACCTCCATACGCCGAGCGTATGTCCGTCCGTCTTATCCACCTGAGACCAGTCTAGAGTCGGGTTAGATGGTCGGTTGGCTGTGCGGTCTCTGGTTCTCCAAAATTATGTTTCCAAATATTTTCGGTTTTGAAAAACCGATTGCATATTGGGGGGTCAACTAGTTCCAGTACTAGTTATGTTTGACTACTGAAACTATTAAAACTTCATAGTGCCATATTAACACTTTCAGTGCCACGGCCCTTGGGCAAAAGGTTGCTTGCTGTGCCACATAGGCCGCAATGCATTTTAAAACAGTCATATAATTTCTTTAATAATTACTATGTAAACACTGAACACGCACAAATAACGATGAGACTCTCTTCTATCACCTGCAAAAAAAAGTTTATTGATCCCATTTTCCGTTCTTTAGTTATGAGCCGGAGAAGATAGCTTGATTGAACGAAAAACAGAGCTTTTTTTCTACGAGCTGAGATAATGAGCCTTTTGTGAAATTAAACATTTCAAGCACATCACTGACTCTGAAGCTAATTTTCTGATGTAGTCACACCTCAAAAATAATTTCCTTCAATAAAACAGTGAAGGCAAGGGAATTTTGTTTGGAAGAATAATATTTTTAGCTGAAACCAGCAGCGCTGGCGCCTGCATGCGCTGCTGGTTGCAGCTTCTTGCTGATCTTTTGCTGCTGGTGGGCATCGGATATTCTGGCTTGCGTTTGCCAACCCTGTCCTGCTGTCTGGGTCTGTGTTGTGTACTTGGCTCTGCGTGCCCACCTCCCCCCCTCCTCCCCCCCCCCCCCCCGTTGTGGGAGGAGTGTCTCTCTGCTCTGCTGTTTTCTCTGCCTGTGCTCAGCACTGAAAAAGTCCGCTAGATCCTGCTTTTTTACAGCCGCGTGTACCAGCTCCCATGCTTCAAGTTGAGAATAATAACAAATCCACGGCTGATCATGCAAATGGGTGTTGCAGCGGACACCGAGGCTGTTGCAGCGGACACCGAGGTGCTCAATTGTGATAGCAGATTGGCTGCTGCAGGGGCACAGCTAAACGTTGCTTCAATGAAGCCGCTGCATACGGACGGATGCGATGCGATTTCCTTCCCCCCAATGACTTCTTCTGTGTGTTTCACTCCACGTTCTCTCATCTGGAGAGCGCTGTCGCCACCTAAGGGTTCTGTAAAATAGGTTAGACACATTCAATACCTCTGATATTGTAAGAGGCGATGTAAGAGGCATAGATCGACACCCCCCCGTCAAAAAAAAAAATTCGAGTTATTGACGCCATTTGGCGTCGCTGGCACTCTACGGTAAATTTCTAATGACGCCATATGGCGTCGCTGGCACTGAATGTGTTAACCATAGATAGATCCCAAACAAACAGAAACAAAATAGTTGCCTTCGGGGGGGGTGCCGAAATGCATTCTGGGCAGTGCTGAATTATCGTACCAGTCAAAATGATCATTGTAAATGATCATACAAATACGATTAGAGAGTTAATTGGAACTCTCTACCCCTAGCTATAAAAAGCATCTCCAGCCATCTCACTTTTAAGATAAAGGTCAAAGCATGGCTTTTAGATAATGTTTCAGAATAGAATGGTCACCTTTTTTTAGTATTAACTCTTGGTGTGTTTATGCTGTAGGTAGTGTAGCTTAGGATGCTTTATTTATTTTATTTATTGGTGTTAATTGGTGTATTGTATGTATTTGTTACTATGTTGTTTGTCCCAGTCCAGGGACCACAGTGGAAATAAGTCGAAAGACTTTCATGTGTCTGTATCCCTGACGCTCTGATAAACTTGTTGTAACTTGTTTTTTCCATGATTGACGTCTAATAAAATCAAATAAAATCAAATCATACGATAATTATCGTACA
>NW_028152160.1:90000-117500 GCF_964638095.1 Poromitra crassiceps | reverse complement strand
CTGATGCGGTTGGCTTTGTGGGCGTCGCCATTAGGGGCTCGCTTGGGCTCGCTTCATTCTTCTTCGTCGATTGCAAGGGGCGCAAGGTATTATGGGATACCCTAACCCACCAAAGTGTGCATGGTATGGTTCCTCAAAAATTATCCATAACTAGGTACCTAGAAAGGTTGCAAATTCAGTGAACTTATGTATCAAACTGGTTTCAGACAGCCTAATTACAACTTATTACCTAGAAATGCTACCTATAAAGATCGTTCACTTGAGAATCAGACAGGCCCTATATGAAGCTCCACCTCACGTTAGTCGGCTGTGCAATGGAGTGGGGCGAGGAGGAACGAATTCCACCCAAACCTAGTCCGCAAAAAAAAAAAATATATATATATATATATATATATATATATATAATAACAATAATCGATCCAAATTCCACATGATTGATTCAATTCCTTAACGATCAATTATCGATTTTCGATAATTGATGAACATCCCTATTTTGGACCAACCAGTTCTATGGGCAAAGAACTGATTTGAGATTAGGCTCTGGCTCTGAACCCGCCCTGGAACTAGGTTCCTCAGGAAAGCCAGTAATGCAATGCAGGAGCCACTGGTGCCGACAGGGGAATTGCAATTCTTGAAGTTTTTGGAAAGTTTTGTCATGAATATGGTGACATTTTACAGTTATTGACAAACCCAAATCAGTCCAACTTTAATGCAGTATTTTTCATTGATCTGCGTTGTTGTAACTCTATAGAGAAGGATAATGAGTGACTGGTAAGCATTGCACCATGAGGATGTTGTTCTGCATTCACCTCGCATAAGACTGTAGATAACAGCCTCCACTAGAAAATACTGTTTATCTCAGCTTTCACATGGTAAAAACAAACCAACCAAAGTCTTCAGAAAACTTGCGTCTAAAGGCCTAAACATGGTCGTCCGTCAGAGCCTCGCCCCGCCCTCCCCGTGTGACGGCGGGTGGAGCGCCGTCACACGGGGAGGGGCCGCCGTCGGCTGACGGGGGCTGCTCGAAAATGTGACTTCACGGCGACGATACGTGCGTGACGACAGCTGCAGGAGAGTTGTGATTGGCCGTTGCCCTGGCTCTTCGTCGTAAAGTCGCCTTTCAAAGCATGATGTTAGATTATAACAACTAGTTGTGTGGCTTAGCCTTCCCAAATGTTGAGGGTCGTTTTTTAGAATTTAATACATAGAATTGGGAACGTTACATTCAATTTCATTCAGACTGCCTGGCACACAATCTCCGCCATTTTCACACGGAGCTTCCGCGGGGGGGGGGAGCGGGGGCGTAGTGGCGTCCGAGCATGTGGGGCTCGCTGGCGCCGCCAGACGGCGAGACGGCTCCAATTCGAGGCGGACGGACGACCATGTTTAGGCCTTAAGGCTAAGTTAAATAGGATCAGTGGTTTGTGTTGGTATACAGGGAGCTACACAGCGCTCAGGTACGAGGGCTAAGTTAAATAGGAGCAGTGGCTTGTGTTGTATACAGGGAACTACACAGCGCTCAGGTACGAGGGCTAATTTAAATAGGAGCAGTGGCTTGTGTTGTATACAGGGAACTACACAGCGCTCAGGTACGAGGGCTAAGTTAAATAGGACAGCGAACTACACAGGGCTCAGGTACGGTGGCTAAGTTAAATAGGAGCAGTGGCTTGTGTTGGTATACAGCGAACTACACAGGGCTCAGGTATGGTGGCTAAGTTAAATAGGAGCAGTGGCTTGTGTTGGTATACAGGGAACTACACAGGGCTCAGGTACGAGGGCTAAGTTAAATAGGAGCAGTGGCTTGTGTTGGTATACAGCGAACTACACAGGGCTCAGGTATGAGGGCTAAGTTAAATAGGAGCAGTGGCTTGTGTTGGTATACAGCGAACTACACAGCGCTCAGGTACGGTGGCTAAGTTAAATAGGAGCAGTGGCTTGTGTTGTATACAGGAACTACACAGCGCTCAGGTACGGTAGCTAATTTAAATAGGAGCAGTAGCTTGTGTTGTATACAGGGAACTACACAGGGCTCAGGTACGAGGCCTAAGTTAAATAGGAGCAGTGGCTTGTGTTGGTATATACAGGGAGCTACACAGCGCTCAGGTACGGTAGCTAATTTAAATAGGAACAGTAGTTTGTGTTGGTATACAGGGAACTACACAGTGCTCAGGTACGAGGGCTAAGTTAAATAGGAACAGTGGTTTGTGTTGGTATACAGGGAGCTACACAGCACTCAGGTACGAGGGCTAAGTTAAATAGGAACAGTGGTTTGTGTTGGTATACAGGGAACTACACAGCGCTCAGGTACGAGGGCTAAGTTAAATAGGAACAGTGGTTTGTGTTGGTAAACAGGGAACTACACAGCGCTCAGGTACGAGGGCTAAGTTAAATAGGAACAGTGGTTTGTGTTGGTATACAGGGAGCTACACAGCACTCAGGTACGAGGGCTAAGTTAAATAGGAGCAGTGGTTTGTGTTGGTATACAGGGAGCTACACAGCACTCAGGTACGAGGGCTAAGTTAAATAGGAACAGTGATTTGTGTTGGTATACAGGGAACTACACAGCACTCAGGTACGAGGGCTAAGTTAAATAGGAACAGTCGCTTGTGTTGGTATACAGGGAACTACACAGTGCTCAGGTACGAGGGCTAAGTTAAATAGGAACAGTCGCTTGTGTTGGTATACAGGGAACTACACAGCACTCAGGTACGAGGGCTAAGTTAAATAGGAACAGTCGCTTGTGTTGGTATACAGGGAACTACACAGCACTCAGGTACGAGGGCTAAGTTAAATAGGAACAGTCGCTTGTGTTGGTATACAGGGAACTACACAGGGCTCAGGTACGAGGGCTAAGTTAAATAGGAACAGTGGTTTGTGTTGGTATACAGGGAACTACACAGCGCTCAGGTACAAGGGCTAAGTTAAATAGGAACAGTCGCTTGTGTTGGTATACAGGGAACTACACAGTGCTCAGGTACAAGGGCTAAGTTAAATAGGAACAGTGGTTTGTGTTGGTATACAGGGAACTACACAGTGCTCAGGTACAAGGGCTAAGTTAAATAGGAACAGTCGCTTGTGTTGGTATACAGGGAACTACACAGTGCTCAGGTACAAGGGCTAAGTTAAATAGGAACAGTCGCTTGTGTTGGTATACAGGGAACTACACAGTGCTCAGGTACGAGGGCTAAGTTAAATAGGAACAGTGGTTTGTGTTGGTATACAGGGAACTACACAGCGCTCAGGTACAAGGGCTAAGTTAAATAGGAGCAGTGGTTTGTGTTGGTATACAGTCCAACACACAGTCTCATTAGTGTGCCATTGTCAGGTTAATGGGACGTGTACTGGGATAGAAAGGGGTCGCTAATCGCGCAGCCCAATGCAGAGGACACAGATGCTAAATTGCATTTCCATACTGCCGGAAATTAATCTGTGTGTGTGTTTACCACCATAAAATGAGATGGCTTCTCTCTGTCTCTGTCTCTCTCTCTCTCTCTCTCTCATATTCTTCACTATATTTTCATCCCTGGCAAAGCAAAAGGCTTGATTTATTAGTGTAAGTTTGCATTTGTTTAACAGATTTCGGGCTAATATTAGCGGTAGAAATGAATTTGGGGGGAGGGTGTGCAACACATAGCTGCTGCCATCACTCCATGGTAATTTCTCTTGTTATTTTCAGGGGCTGTTGCGGCCATAGTTTTACAGTTAGAGTGAAGGTGCTGGTAGCATATGGAACCAGAAGACCTAAGGCATCCATTGGTACCAAACATGTCATGCTTGTCGGGAAGGGGGCTAAAACATTTTAATGTGTTTTTTTACGTGATCTTCAGAAAATGCTTCAAATGTCATAAAAGTGGTCCTCATTTGCGAAGATTATCCTGCTGAACACAAACTTCGCTGTTTCATAAACTTTTGTTAACCACAGACCTTATTTCATGCATTTCACCAAAATCCCCATACTAAAATCCCATTGACTTTTCCCCTTACGACCCAACATGGCAGCTATTTCTGGGTAACCCTACAAAAATAGGTCATTCCTGCGGTCACTCTATAGGCGATGGCACATTTGGGGTGTGTGTGTGTGTGGGGGGGTGTGTGGGGGGGTGTTCCTATAAAAGAGGGCCTGACAGGAAACGTTTGGGAACCACTGGCCTAAAGCAATGTCATGAATTTGGGTTTCAGTGGAGAGCTTTAGTGTCCCGTGATGGTCTGAATGCTGTTTCAGAGAGGTCCCACTCTGACAACAATACAATTCATCCAGGAAACACAGAATTCTCCAATTTGCTCCTAAATCCAATCATATCAATAAAAAGACACCGTGGACATGTGCAAACCCATCTCTTCCCCCTCTCCTCTCCCACAGCCTGTCTTTGTCTCACCATCTCACACCCTACCCTGTGTGTGTCTCTTCTTTGTGTCCATGCCCTGCTGAGATGTTACCCAATGGTACTACGCAGGCGTGTGTGTGTGTGTGTGTGTGTGTGTGTGTGTGTGTGTGTGTGTGAAAAACACTCCGTCCTCACTCAGTGCTAAAAGCCCTATCACTCCCTCTCCTTAAAAGTGCGAAATTATCCGAATTCAAGGCTTAAAACACACACATTCAATTGCATCCTATATTATCTGCTCTGCTAAGCACAGTTGGACTTCAGTGTCCACCAATAATGACTTTTCCTTGTGTGCTTTCCTTTCTTATAGTTTCATCACTTTCAAGATCTACGTTCAGTCAGAAATACACTTCCTGCTTTGCCAGCCAAAGCAGGAAGTGATTTCACTTCTTAATTGGATCTTTAATTGGATTGAAGATAACATGAAAAGCTCTCAGAAGTGTCTTTCTGAAGCCTGCAGACACGTTGATCTTCTCCTTCTCTTTCAGGGAAATACCCATTACTCATGATAGACCCACATTATGGCCACAGACCCCTCTCTGATGAGATTGAGTCCCGCTGTCCCATAGGGGAAGATTTAAGTCATTGATTTAGGATTGAATTGAACTGTGTACACTGTAGGTCAGGAGATAATGGAGGTGAGAATGAAGCTTCTGATTGTAACAGTCATTCTTCCACAATCAGTGGTTGACAGGGAAAAGAGGGTACTGAAGCCAAGAGGTTTGAGAGCCACTGTTCTACATTCTCTACTTGGGCTGATTTGATAGTGAATCAGCATGTGATAGAGAGTATAGTGACTGTGTGTTTGGAGTTTTAAACACACAGTCACTATATCTCTCTCTCACCAACACACAGTCACTCACTAATACCTCTCTCTCTCACAAACACACCATAACTATACCTCTCTCTCTCACAAACACACAGTAACTATACCTCTCTCTCTCTCTCTCACCAACACACAGTCACTATACCACTCTCTCACAAACACACACAGTAACTATACCTCTCTCTATCACCAACACAACCAATGTTGTCTCGGCGCTGCTCTCCTCCAGGCCTCTTCATTACCACCAATAAGGACTTAATTTCCCCCCGGGCTCGGCCAATCATAGCGCACGTATCCCCTCCGGGCTCGGCCAATCAGCTTCGGCGCTCCTCCGGCACGGTGTCCTGAATGGCTAATGCCATGTGGTGGTGGGGATGAATGTCAATGAGCGGGTTTCCTGCATACTGTATGTGTTAGCGGTGAGCACAGCCTGTTCCGCTAGAGTCCCAAAGCAGAGGAAACAAACTGAGGGGGAGAAACTCACTGTTGGTGCAGTTTGGCTATCAGACCACCAGAGGGCACACATTAACGTTTCTCCTCTGAGCCCCAACCTCCACGTCTGAAAAATGATAGCAAAGCGGAAGTACCAAAAACTGCAGTTCCTCGAATACCAACTTGACGCTGGCTGCAAAAGCAAGTCATCCTCCATAGACCCCCGTGATAAAATGCCCAACTTTACAGCAGGAATAAACATGTTTACAGCCTGCTTCAAAACACGGTTTTGGTCTCTGTACCTAATTTTATCGTTCATGACTGTACAGGGGTTGAATTTTTATACAACTCATTTATAAATTACCCGACTTCTCACTTGATTTACTGTATTGCCTAAACACTCTCCTAATGAGTTTATGGTCTCAATCGCTAGTTTCAAGTCTTCTTTATTTTATTTTTATTTTTTGGGGTTACTTTCTTGTTGCTTTTCCGTGTGTGTGTGTGTGTGTAAATATGCGTATATAATGAGTATTGTAGTCATATATTTAGATAAATATATGAATGTGTGTGTATATTAATATGTATATATTTATACATGTTATTGTATGATGTGTATATATTATATTTATATTTTCATATTATTATAAAATCTGAAACAGAATTACTAGTAAATATTACACAGTAGTGTATAGACAGGGTTAGACCAGGAAGCTTGTTATTATTTATTATTTATGGAGAAGGGGTGGGAGTTAATAAGTTTTACTTCTTCTCACTCCTTTTCGAATATGTATATATTCTATTTTTCTTTGTTTCTGAAATGGCTTTCATTTTATTATTTTGCTTTCATATTCTAAATAAACACTTCAATCAATCAATCAATCAATACAGCCTGATGTTCAGTTTGTAAAGTATGGTCCCATTTAGAGTCAAATAGATGATAAAGCAGGCTATGCTTTGGCGGTGTGATTGACAGGTCGCCTGTCCAATGACCGCGCAGCTCGCCGATTATAAACCAATAGCAGGCGGGCTTCAAAACGACAATCCACAAAGCAATGGGTGACATCGCGGTGGCTACATCAATATTTTTCATAGTCTATGTTCTCCTGTGATTGGCTAAGCAGAAGAAACAGCAGAAACATTACATTTAAACTATCACAGTAAATCAGTTTTTACTGTTATCGTCCCCGTCTGAATATCAGAGTAGAGAGAAGTGTGGGGGGGGGGGGGGGTTTGAGACACTTTACAGAAATACAGCCATGTATTTGCCAACTTGTTTCAGTCGTTCATTGCATTCGCTGGTGGTTTTCAGCCCAACTGGAGTGGAAACCAGACTCCAGATCAGGAAGGATTGGTATTGTCAGGTCACAGGAGCCCTTTGGAAAGTCGTATAGAAAAGTGGACTTTCTCTGGAAGCATTCCCACTGCTTTGGTTGAATCAGGCAAAAAGATGACAAGAACATTTACACATCAATGCGATTAGCCTCCTCTGATCACTCACACAGGAACACACAGGAGAGCTCATTGATTGGTCTTTGAAGCTGCTCCACATGACCCAGTAGACCGATGAATCTCTTTGATAGTAATTGACTTGGCTAAATCAATAGCCTGAACATCTGCATGCTGCCTGCTAATCAGCCTGTTTGATCATCTGTTGTTGCTGTAGCTGCTTGACGATGCACAGCCTACCTTTTCATATTACTTACAGGATAATTATGGAGGGGGAAATAACTGCTAAGGCCGTGTGTCCATCTAGCGTCTTTTTCCGACCGTTAAACGCTGGAAGTACGCTGGGGAGCGCTGATCTCAGCACACAATATGCAAGGGAGCAGTCTGAAAGTAACGTTAGCTCAGTGCGGTAGCTAGCTTGATAGCTGATAGCTGACAGCTGACATTAGCTAACAACACACATACAGTGATTTAGCTCAACACTCACCAGAAATATTAAGTGTCTAGCCATTCTGCTCCCACAATTGAGCCTTTCTGTCTCTGTTGCGATAGTTTCTCCATGATTAGTTGCCTGAAAAGGAGCACCCGACACCAGCGTCTTTCTGAAAAGTTAAAATATTTTCAGCTGGAAGCGCTGGGAGTCGGGCGCACAAAAACGGTGGAGCGCTCTGAAAATAGACGCTGGGCGCAGCGCACTTTCTCTAGACGTCCGTGTGCGCCCGCATACGCTCTCCCCCCATTGGAAACAACTGAAAAAAGACGCTGGACCTGAGGAAAAGACGCTAGGTCGACACAGGCCCTAAGACAGCAAGTACAAGTGTGCCTGTGCACGTGCCTGTGCGCTTGCACGTTGCACATAAACAATGTTTGCACCGGGGCCCATCGCAGCTACGTTACACCACTGTTTCTACGTGAAGGAGCAGCAGCTCTACTCAGAGTCTCTCACAGGTGACCAAGCTTCTCACCTTGTCCCTAAGAAAGATGCCAGCCACCCTCCTGAGGGAACCCATTTTGGCCGCTTGTATCCACGATCGTTTTGGGCATGACCCATCCTTCATGAGCACAGGTGAGGGCAGGAACGAAGATGGACAGGTAGATTGAGAGCTTTGCCTTCTGGCTCAGCTCTCTTTTCATCACACCGGTGCAGTAAAGCGAACACAATACTTCCCCAGCTGCTACGATTCTCTGGCCCATCTCACGCTCTGTCGTCGCCTCACTCGAGAACAAGACTTTGAGATACTTCAACTCCAACGCATCACAGCTTCAATTCCAACAACATTGGCATGGTAACGCTTCAGAAAGTGAATATCAATTCATCCCTAGATACAACAATGTCATCAAATGCAGTGTTAACAATCAGAATGTCATCAAATGCAGTGTTAACAGTCAGACAACCTTAGATACAACAATGTCATCAAACGCAGTGTTAACAATCAGACACCCCTAGATACAACAATGTCATCAAACGCAGTGTTAACTCATTCATGGCCAGTTTAGGACTGCCAATATTTAGCACAGGCCAAAGATTTTCATAATTGTTGGTCATCTTTCAAGACCCACAGTAAATTATCTATTAGCACCAAAGTGATTTGCAATACCTCAAAATGAAGATGTACGTCTCTGGGTTCACCAGGAAAAAAAAAGTGAGCTTTTAGCATGTTCTGTACTCTACTTATAGCCATTTATATACACCCTGTTTTCACCCAAAAGGTCTCCCTGAGAAAATAAACAGGAGAAAAGGCAATTTTTGTAAAAGGGCACAATCTCAGGCAGAACTCGCTCTCAATTCTTTTATTTTGAACTGTATTGACATCAGACATGTAAATATTATTCGTTAGGACACAAATGACAAAAAAAAAAAATATATATATATATATATATATACACATGAAGTGCTTTTTTTTTTACATTCAACAATACAGTTTACTCGGTGTGAGTGAGTGTGCAGACAGACACACAGACAGACAGACAGACAGACAGACACACCGACAGACAGACAGACAGACAGACAGACAGACAGACACACACACACACACACACACACACACACGATCCCCCTTTTAGATTTCTAACCCCACATAGGATAAGCAATAACCACGCCCTGTGGCGCTGGGATTGGCCAGGAGCAACACTGGAGGGCACGCAGCCCAGCGATTTCATGAACCAACTGAATAGCTCTTGAGAACGGAGAGCGGGCTGCTGTGACTGCCGCTTCTGCGTGTGTTTATTTTGTTTTGTTCTGGTCCACCCGTCCTCGTCCATGTCTCCCTGTCCTATCCGCTATCCTCCCTGCTATTTGATCGTTCCCGTTTTCCCCTCGGCTATTCAACACGTCCTCACCGCCCTCGCAAACTGATCGATCATTTCCTCATTCCTCCGATGATCAAACACATCTCTTGATTACTTTCTCCCGTTTTCTCCCGGCTGGCACAGAGGAAGGCGACTCCAGCTCGTGCAGCGCGCCTAGGGGCGTTTCAATGGCGTTTCTCCTGTCTGCACAAGGAAGCGTTACCCGTTTTCTGCTTTTCCTCCTGCTCAATTTCAAAACAACAGCTGCGGTATGTGTTTGTTCACGTGTTGTCTTAGATGCTAGGGACCTGATACTATGTCAGAGGCTGGGGAAGTGTTTGAACTACGCGCTGCAGTAATAAAAACAAAAACACGTCAAACACGTCATTGGCCCTCTGGGCTATTCCTGATAACACGTCAAAGACGTCTTTGGCCCTGAATGAGTTAACAATCAGACACCCCTAGATACAACAATGTCATCAAACGCAGTGTTAACAATCAGACAACCCTAGATACAACAATGTCATCAAATGGAGTGTTAACAATCAGATGAAATCGTTGCACTCGGAGTAGATAAACGGCATCATAAGATAAAGCATCTGTATTGATCTGTATTGTTAATATTGGAGCCCCAGTACAGACAGCTGTACAGACAGGTTCATAGTATACACAGCAACACACAGACAGCTGTACAGACAGACAGGTTCATAGTATACACAGCAACACACAGACAGCTGTACAGACAGACAGGTTCATAGTATACACAGCAACACACAGACAGCTGTACAGACAGACAGGTTCATAGTATACGCAGAAACACACAGACAGCTGTACAGACAGACAGGTTCATAGTATACACAGCAACACACAGACAGCTGTACAGACAGACAGGTTCATAGTATACGTAGAAACACACAGACAGCTGTACAGACAGACAGGTTCATAGTATACGCAGAAACACACAGACAGCTGTACAGACAGACAGGTTCATAGTATACACAGCAACACACAGACAGCTGTACAGACAGACAGGTTCATAGTATACGTAGAAACACACAGACAGCTGTACAGACAGACAGGTTCATAGTATACACAGCAACACACAGACAGCTGTACAGACAGACAGGTTCATATTATACACAGCAACACACAGACAGCTGTACAGACAGACAGGCTCATAGTATATGCAGCAACACACAGACAGCTGTACAGACAGACAGGTTCATAGTATACACAGCAACACACAGACAGCTGTACAGACAGACAGGTTCATAGTATATGCAGCAACACACAGACAGGCAAGCAGACGGACAGAGCCACAGATAGCTTGGGATCTGGCGTTTGGCCCTGGGGAGTCCACGTGTCGGGGAAAAAAGCTGTTTTCTTTGAACTCCCTCCCCTGGGTGAAGATGTTAAGGGAGAGAGAGGCATGAGAGAGAGACATGGTTGCAGAGAGGGAGAGAGAGAGACAGACATGGTTGCAGAGAGGGAGAGAGAGAGAGAGACATGGTTGCAGAGAGGGAGAGAGAGAGAGACATGGCTGCAGAGAGGGAGAGAGAGAGAGACATGGTTGCAGAGAGGGAGAGAGAGAGAGACATGGGTGCAGAGACAGAGACAAAGAGAGGAAGACAGAGGAAGCACAGAGCTTACAGGAGGTAGACAGAGTGAATCTGTATGCTGGCTGGAGCTCCGGCAGACATTCCTGGATTTAGTTTCACTCGAAAGTTTGGAGCAGACAGGTCCGTCCACCAGACTTTCACCAAGTATGCACTCTGGATTTTAATGAGTCACAGACCGCTGCTCTCTCACTCTATTTGCTGTGTGTGTGTGTGTGTGTTTTGGATAGACTTTACTTTTCCATGACATTTGCATTACACCTTTTGTTCGGGTTAATATATCTTCTGTTTTGGTGCCAATGTGACCTCACACACACACGCACACACATGTCTATGACTTCTGCAGACCTTCTGTTGACTACATTCACTCCCTAACCCCTAACTCTATGAAGTCTTTTGATTTTAGAGGCCTATCCTCTTGATCACAAATCACGTCCACGATTATAACATTCAAAACATTTTTTTACCTCCGTTTTTGTCTCTGAGAAAAATCAGCACCAGCCTCCTGTTGGCATTTTGTTAGCAATGTTAATGCTAGTCATTATTGGGGAACCATTCCTTTCAAAACCCCCATTCCCAAACCCCATTCTTGCAGATGGTCTTGTTTATTTACAGTAATTGTACCATTACTACATTTGATTTTGAGAGATTAGATCTCGTTCATTGATGTTGTCTCATGGAGCACCTTTACCAATAAACCGAAGTCATAATAATAATCCTAAAAGACATGAGAAGCGGCAAAAATGACCTCACTTCACAAAAATGTCCTCAGTCTGAAAGTCAAACTGTTGCTCACAGATACAAGAGTAAGAACACACACACAGACACACACACACACACACACACACACACACACACACAC
Source organism: Poromitra crassiceps (assembly GCF_964638095.1). Lineage (NCBI taxonomy): Eukaryota > Metazoa > Chordata > Actinopteri > Beryciformes > Melamphaidae > Poromitra > Poromitra crassiceps. The sequence goes on along the minus strand of NW_028152160.1, from coordinate 105,647 downwards.
ACACACACACACACACACACACACACACACACACACACACACACACACATATGTTTAGCGCCCACACACTCCACACACATGGGAAAGTGCAAACTGCTGTTTCAGAGGATTTTAGGATTCTGAGGGAAATGCTGACAACTTTTAGCCGTGAAAATGGTCCAATTTAAACGTATTGATCATTTACACAAAAGAAGCAACTTGAATGTAAAAAGTGTGCGTGTTCAAAACCTGCAGCGGCCCCGCCTCCATCTCAGCAGTGTCAGGAGATGTGATGTTAACAATCCATCAGTCACCTCAGAGTATAATAAGCTACAGCAGTGGAGCCGCACTACAACAGGCCACGCTTTAGCCCACTGTGCATTCAGACCTGTGTGTGTGTGTGTGTGTGTGTGTGTGTGTGTGTGTGTGTGTGTGTGTGTGTGTGTGTGTGTGTGTGTGTGTGCGTGCGTGCGTGCGTGCGTGCATCGTCACATTTTCCCCACTGCAATGCTTTCTAAAAGTCTGCAAGCCATTAAGACTCTGGATATCCTTGGACAGGTCATTTAGACGAGCAGGTGGGCAGAGAGATCTTTGACAGGTCATTTAGACGAGCAGGTGGGCAGAGAGATCTTTGACAGGTCATTTAGACGAGCAGGTGGGCAGAGAGATCTTTGACAGGTCATTTAGACGAGCAGGTGGGCAGAGAGATAGCCTTTTCACACTAATAGAGCTCTCGCCATGAAGTGAACCCGGGGTGAATTGAATCGAGAGGTGGGGGCGAAAAACATCGTCTGATCGACCACCAATCAGAATCGCCCGAGTGGCGTTACGAATAGATCATCCGTGAGCGGCTCTAACGCCCAATCAGGGAAGCGTTTGAGTGCGTGATGTAAGATTGTGAACAGTTTGCTGCCTGAATGAAAGCCTTCATCAAACACACATCAATTTCTTTATGAAGAAATCAATATATTGGGACAAGGGCTCAATGAGACTCCCATTTCCAGACACAATAGGCCTAAGAGGAGGCTCCACCACTGATGAGTGGGTTTTTTCGGTAGGCCATAGAACACTGGGCAAATAGGATGTTTATTGTGTAGTGGTCAAAAACTATTTTTCTTGCTCAGTGATCCCCCTTCTCTACAGAAGAGTCGGTAAATGCATCAATCTCAGATTTAATGTCATCAGTGGGGTCACAGCGTAAAGCTGAGTTGATTACATTGTTATCTAGTTGTCTCTTAATGCCTCTATTGTTCAGAGTTCATGACAACAATAGACCCCCCTTTACTTGATCACAATATCAACATACCTGTTGAAGACATACAGTACCTGAATGTCAGTCAGCCCCTAATAAACGTGTAGATGGAAAAGAGTGCTCCAGTGCCCTGACTTCAGGTAGTCTGTGTGAAGTGCCCAGGTACAACTTTTTTCTATGTACACTGTCCCTCACTGCTGACCACCAGGAGGACCCTTTATTCCAAACTGAAGCGCGCTGGACTTTGTTGGACTTTAACACTGTAAGCAACTCCTCATGTTTCCTTCACACCCGTGCTGCACTCAGGCTAGCTAACATTAGCTCTAGTTAGCTTGCTAGCATTTAGCCGCTTAAACGTTATGCTTTTGCTAGTCTTTACTCTTATCCTATTAATTAATACACAGGACAAGATGTTACTATCCCTTGTGCCAAAATCCGAGGAAAAACACATTTAGAAGCCCAATCCAGAATAAAACAAGCTAACAGGCTAACAAACTAATAAACAAGACACAAATCACCAGTTACCTACCCTAGCCAACAGCAGTATGAAGCATGTCATTGGGGTTTTCAAGTGGGCACCTTCCTTCACCGACGTTTCGTTAAGTTAGGCCCACGACACCTCAAGAAGGCTTAACGGTGTAATCCAGCGTCCTGGAAACACCCCCCTCCATGCTACCACCGCACAACTGCATATTACCTCACTATCTAAGCCTAGCTATCCAGGTCGGTTCGGTATGACATTCCTTACTACACCACCACTGTCAATGATTCAGCCCTGTTGATGCGGACCGTTAATCATGACCAACAACAAACAATCCCTAACTACACCACCACTGTCAATGATTCAGCCCTGTTGATGCGGACCGTTAATCATGACCAACAACAAACAATCCCTAACTACACCACCACCGTCAATGATTCAGCCCTGTTGATGCGGACCGTTAATCATGACCAACAACAAACAATCAATCTGACCTTAGCGAGCTCCCCAGCTAGCATGTTTCCTCCTTATCCACAGCCATTCACTTGCTCGTTCTGCTGCCTGAGACATGTTGCTAACCGCAAGTTTCAGGCTCCGTCCCCGAATGCCCAACTCAGTTAGTAAGGCAATAACGGACTTTGCCACAAAACCACGGCAGCCCACCTCTACAGGCCGCACTCGAGCCCTCCAACCTCGCTGCTCTGCCTCTGCTGCCATTTCAGCATACCTAGCTTTCTTGCGCTCATAAGCCTCCTCAACTCGATCTTCCCACGGGACTGTGAGTTCGATAAAATAAACTCTCTTCTCTACCTCAGACCACAGTAACAAGTCCGGACGTAGCCGGGTGCTAACTATATATATACTACTATATATAACTATACTATATAACCCTAACCCTGCTTATTATAACATCAGAGTGGCATGCACACCAAACGATATAAACATAGGTTCTGGAAGTTAAACGTTAGTTGCTTTGATTGAACCTTGAACTAGCAAGACTTAAACGGAAAGGGATAAAGCTATTTCTCTGTTGGGTCGGGTTGCCAGATGCAGCTGATGGTTTCCAGCAGAAAGACTGCTCAAAAGCCACCAAAATGCACACAAAACCGTCCAAGCGAATGCAGGTCTTTTGGAAACAATCCGGCAACACGGAGTCTAATGTGTGCTACCTAAAAGCACATGGTTTTTGTTTACATGGTGATGAACATAAAAATATTGAGGTAGAAAAAAAATGTTTTAACCAGGACTTTGATGGATGAAATACTGCTATAGCCTATACCAGCTGCTATTTAAAAAAAAAATGATCTGCACCTCATCTCAAACTATGATGGGTTGGGTCCTTGAATTTGAAGGAATTGGGCCTGGAAAGTCCTTGAAAAGTCCTTGAATTGGATGTTTAAGAAGGTGTAGGAACCCTGGAATGTTAAGACTGTGTGATGTTGCCGAACACTAAAGACTTGTTTTACAGTCGCAGGCCACAGCTATAATTAAACACAGCATCCAGACTAATGGAAGGAGAAACTTGTTGTGTCACATGACTAATTGCAACTCTCAGCCCGCTCTCACTTTCACGCACGCACGTGTGCACACACACACACACACACACACACACACACACACACACACACACACACACACACACACACACAAACACACACACACACACACACACTCTTAATCTAATCCGGCTCAGAAACTCTCACTCTCTGGCCTCCACCTTCATCCTCCTCCCTCCCTCTCCTCTCTCCCTCCCTCGTTCACCCGCCCGCCCTGAAAAGGACACACTGGGTTTAATAGATACAGTCAGCCTGTGTGGGAAGTGGGAACACCCATAAAATGTTATACATACAACTGCCGCACAAGTGGGGTAAAACCCCCCATACAGTATATCTCAATGGGCTGACTCACCAAAGGACGGTGCTGCGGCTCTACACTACAGGATTGGGTATTCTAGAGCAGGTACATAGACGTCTGTTCAGACGTGCGTTCACTGCGGTGGTTGAATCACCGATCCTGTCTGCCTGGTTCTGGGCTAGCAGCTACAATAAATGCTAACGATGCTGAATGGGGAGAACATGAGGATTTACCCCACCCTGACCACGCCCCTAACCAGCAGCTACCCCAGCGTGTACAGTATGACGAGACATTGACCGTCTCTATAAGGAACACCTCTTGATCGCTGCCCCCTACCCTCAGTCATTCTCTTCCACCTGAGTTGCTGCGACTGTTGTTGCCTGGCCTGCAGTGTATTGTCTGTTAAAGTGTTTTAAGAGACGACCGCTAACTCCCTTTCTCTCTCATTTCAGTTCAGCTCCTTTATTGCCATCACTGTCTATCAAAAAAAAATATTGTTAAAGCAGTTTGAAAAGCCAACAAACAGTTCATACGTTGAAGATAGGGAGTTAAAGATATTTGACCGACGTTAACTTGAGTGAAAATCGATCACCCTTTTTTTCCTTCACATCCCAAGTCATAGTATCAACAGAGACCTTAACTTGTTTGTGTACGTGTGTTGTAAACTGTTTATGATGCAGAGCATACAAAATGTAAGGGGACAGCAGTGTGTGTGTGTGTGTGTGTGTGTGTGTGTGTGTGTGTGTGTGTGTGTGTGTGTGTGTGTGTGCGCGTGTGTGCGTGCGTGTGCGTGTGTGCGTCCGCGTGAGCGCTGGTATCTTAATGGCCTGGAGATGTATGTAAAGTAGTAAAAATGTGTTGGGCCATCCTGGTGACTGAGTTGGCGATGGTGTCTCTTCTCTCTGTCCCATTTTATTATATTTCTCACTGCTTTAAACTATAAAAAAAAAAAAATCCTCAAAAAAGTCATCTTAACCCTTGTACCCTCCTTATATTTTTTGCCTGTTGCACTCCCTCATCCAGCAGCTGGATATTGATATTAATAAGTTATTTTTTATATTGATAATAATAATAATTATGATTATCCATAATCACTTATCCATTGGTAACTTCATACCTCATACCTCATATCAACATTTCATGCTTACTCAGAATTTTAACCCCTCAAATGCCAGTTTACTGTACTTACACTTTACAGCAGAAAACACAAAATTATGTTTTTTGCCGAAAAAACATGAAAACTGCCAATTTTAGACTCCCAACTAATTTTCACAAAAAACACAAAATAGCTTTATTCATCCATCAATCTTGGTCTAAAGGCTTCAAATCAGTAGTTTGCACTGGAAAATCCGGGTTCTCAGGTCATGTGACATGTTGCTATGACGACCACTGTACTGTGTATTTAATGTTAAACTGCATGCAATTGGCTGCTATGCCAGCACTGATCAAATACAGGGGTGGGGCCAAACACAATATAAGCTACACATTTGATGTATTGACTCTAGCTGAGAGGTGTAAGATCAGAAAAATAATTATTTTTGGGGAAAGTACGTGGGAGTCCAAAATTTTTTTTTGTTTTTTTGCTAAATTAACATTGAAATCAATGGGAAAAATATGCAATGGATTTTGAATGGTTGTAACTCCACCAAATGTTCAACAAACTCCAAGGTTAGATATTAAGGTCAAATTTAAAGGTGTTTGGTCCAGGATGCCCGCTGAAAAAAATAAAATAGATTAATTTTGTAAAAATTTCCTGGAGGTCTCAAAAAAGTGGTTTTAATGGTTTTAATAGGATCCAGCTGCTGGATGAGGGGGGTTAACGTGATTATAGCGCTTACTTTTTGCCAGGAACACTTTTTTAGCATGGCGGAAGGTTGAATTACCATGATAAATCAAAAAAACATGATTTGGAAAGTTTCAGCCCTGAACTCCCAAAACTTTTTTTTCCACAGAAAAAAAAAATCACAAAAACCACCTTACGATCCATCTGCTGGATGAGGGGGGTACAAGGAAGTGAAAATGTCTCCCCCTTCCTGTGTTTCTGTGCCTGTCCTCCAGACCTGATGGAGCGGTGGTGGGCGTGGCGGTACGCCCTGGTGGCCCTGGCAGCGGTGCAGCTCGGCCCGTCCCGCGGCGACGACGACTTCACCTCCAACACCTTGATCAACAATGTGGCGTGGGACCCCCGCACGGGCCGGCTGTACGTGGGCGCCGTCAACGCCCTGTACCAGCTGGACCCCCACCTCAGGCTGGAGTCACACACCGACACCGGCCCCAAGCGGGACAACCGGCTCTGCACGCCCCCGGTCACGGCCGCCTGCGAGGAGGCTAAAGACACAGACAACCACAACAAGCTGCTGCTCGTCCACGCCGCCAAGGTAGAGCTGACAATATGGTTAAAATCTATATCACCATGTACTTCTTCATTGATAATTAATTTAAAAAAAAGTCAATTAGCGTGTTAACACTACAAAGGCCATGGGAAAAACTGCCAAGAACGAGTGTGCCATGTCTATTGTATTCTGCTTGAACTCAGCTAGGGCTGCAAGTTGCAACTAATGATTACAGTATTTACATTGTCCATTAATATATCAATTATTTTCTCGATTAATCGATTAGTTGTTTGGTAAAATGTGAGAAAATGGTGAAAAATGTCGTTGGATGTGTTTCCCATATTTCATATTTAAGAAGCTTGATTTGACTTTTTTATGTATCAAACCGATTAATTGATTATCAAAATAGTTGATGACTAATTGAATAGTTGACCACTAATCTATTCATCATTGCAGCTCTGGACTCAGCGTCCTGTAAATGAAAGGGCGCTGCACCGAGTCAGTGACTCATGCTGTACATAATGTATATTGAAAATATCGGAAACGTATTTAAAAAAAATCGTTGTTATTGAGGCCTATTTTATTGCGATGTATAATAACACTGATTGATTGTCCACCCCTACGCCAGGACATGCTGGTGGTGTGCGGCAGCGTGTTCCGGGGGATCTGCTCTCTAAGGAACCTGAGCAGTGTGGAGCAGCTGCTGTACTTCAGCGACTCCAAAGGAGAGAAGTCGTACGTGACGAGTGCCGAGGAGGGCGTGTCTGTGGTGGGCGTGATGTCGTACTTCACACCCGCCACGCCCGCTGACCGAGACCGACACCCACACAACCTGACCGTGTTTCTGGTAATGAGGATGGCAAACAATGCACACATACAAGGGTTCCAATCGGTCCATGATTTTTTTTTTTTTTTTTAGACATGGACCATTGAAAGTGCTTAAATTGATAGATGTTGTGCAAGAATAGAAATTGGAGTTCTTTTTTAGTAAATACTCATTTGAGAAGTGTACACAAATCCTGCTAGTTCTCATGATAAAAAACAAGGAATTTAAAGGACTAAATGAAAACCAGAAGCAGCTTGAATGGGAATGTATTGTGACACGTCTCTTCTGCCCGTAGGTAGGGAAGGGCTACGGTGGCCACGACAGCACCAAGCTGATCTCCACGCGCATCCTGCAGGACTACAAGGAATGGGCGGTCTTCGACAGCATCATCGAGGCGTCGGCCGTGCAGGCCAACCCCTTCGTCCTGCGCTACCTCCACAACTTCCGCTTCGCCTTCACAGACGGCGGCTTCGTCTACTTCCTGTTCTCGCGGACGCTCGGGCTACAGGACAACAAGAACTTCACCTTCATCTCCAGGATGTGTGAGGACGACCACAGCTATTACTCCTACACCGAGCTGCAGCTCAACTGCAGCGCCGCCAACAAGTACAACAAAGTCCAGGTGATGATCATGTCCCTCTCCCAAAACTTGTTGAAGAGGTCTCAGTCTTGACCCATAAAAAACGTCTTCTTCTTAGATCGGACTTGATGATCGGCAGTGTTGTGCATGAACGCGCTAAAAGAGCGTGACTGTGTCATAACAGTGAGCTGAACGCAGCCCAATTACAATTAATAAACGTACAGTGAGCATCTTTAACTCCTGAGAGAGTCAACGGCGTTCTTTTCTGACGGCGATAATTGCTCATTGTGTTTACATGCGTGTGGTAATTTACATACGAAAAAAAAGGCAAGGCTCGGGGTGCAGCTCAACATACAGACATACATATGCAGAGACACACACAGTTATCCAGAATAGCAAAGGAAATACCGCAAATTACTTTCAGAATAAAGGCATTCAAATTCTCACCTCAAAAGAAATATATTTTAATGAAGAAAACAGCAAACATTATATCAAAATACTCATTGTGATGTTAAGATTAGCCTACATATGGAGTGAAACTGTGGCTGTAAAGCATTACTAAAAATTTAGTTAACGTTAGAATAAGGATTTAATTTTGAAAGCCCTAAAGCGGAGGACGTACTTTTAGATTCTGGCTGACTTGACACTCGTGCACTAAATGTTGATGCCAATGTTTCAGAGCCAAACTCCACAGCTCTAAACTGAAGGAGCCGCGACTTTGTTGAAAAACATTGGTGATTCTATTGCTCGGACCAGCTTAAAAGGGAGGGATGAACGTGAAGTCGTGAACTGTTCATTTTTTGGGACTGTGATCTTAGTTCATAATTGTGAACTATGAACATGAACTAGTTCATTTTAATCTGTGTGAGCTGAACTTTGAGCTAGCTCTTGTGAAGTGTGAACTTGCACAACACTGGTGATCGGCTCAATTTGGAAGTCTACCTCTGAATAAGAGAATAAGAGCGTCCACCTCATACTCATATTCCAAATGTACTGTACATATCTAACCTCCAGCCTCTCCATCTCTTCCTTGCTTCATATAGGCTGCCTACGTAGCAGCACCAGGCGAGGTTCTGGCCAGAAGCATGAGCGCCTCGAGTCAGTATGGGCCGGTCTCTGCCTCGGACAAGGTCCTGTTTGTGACCTTCTCTTCTGATGAAGATCCGTCCACCTCAGCCATGTGTAGGTATCATCGGCACGCTGGAGCTGAAACTGCTCCTAAGGGGACATTCACACCAAAAGCGTTTTTGGAGCTGCCAGCGTCTTTCTGCAATTCATTCTCTATGTAAGGACGTGCTAAAGGTGCTCCTCTTTTAATGAACGCATCTGGTGTTTAAATGCTGGTGGCGTCTCGTCTTTTTGGTGGAGCGCTCTGGGCGTTTTAAAGCTGAAAAAGTTGAACATTTGGAGGAAAAGCACGCTGCTCGTCTTTTTACTCCTACATTTTCTCCTCCCAGAGGGATCCTCAACCTCGCTGCTACCAGAATTGGCAATAATCTGGCTTTCATGTTGACAGTGAACAACATCAACAGACAAAACCAGCTGGCTACCGCCCGTGTGGTCGTTGTGTGCTCAACTCTAGTGCACGCGACTGCAGGGAAAAATAAAACGAAGCGCAAAAAAAACGCTTTTGGTGTGAATGTCCCCTAATGTTAAACTTTTTTCAGCTTTAAAACGCCCACAGCGCTTCTCCAAAAACAACAGACGCCACCAGCGCTAAACGCTAGGTGCGTTCATTAAAAGAGGAGCACATAGAGAATGAATTGCAGAAAGACGCTGGCCAAAAACGCTTTGGGTGTGAATGTCCCCTAACTGTGGTTATTTGTGTCTTTTTTTGTGCCTTTATGTATTTATGGACTGTCTTTACTGTCAAATATACCAATCTGGATTTACGTCATTTTGAGCCGTTTTATAATTACACCTCTTAATATACTTAATATACCGTCACTTAGCAGCTGTGTGTTAAGTGTGACCTACATTGGCGAAGTAGTTACTGTAACCAGCGTTGTTCCTGTTAGTAGGTACTGTAACCAGCGTTGTTCCTGTTCGTAGTTACTGTAACCAGCGTTGCTCCTGTTAGTAGTTACTGTAACCAGCGTTGTTCCTGTTAGTAATTACTGTAACCAGCGTTGTTCCTGTTAGTAGTTACTGTAACCGGCGTTGTTCCTGTTAGTAGTTACTGTAACCAGCGTTGTTCCTGTTAGTAGTTACTGTAACCAGCGTTGTTCCTGTTAGTAGTTACTGTAACCAGCGTTGTTCCTGTTAGTAGTTACTGTAACCAGCGTTGTTCCTGTTAGTAGTTACTGTAACCAGCGTTGTTCCTGTTAGTAGTTACTGTAACCAGCATTGTTCATGTTAGTAGGTACTGTAACCAGCGTTGTTCCTGTTAGTAGTTACTGTAACCAGCGTTGTTCCTGTTCGTAGTTACTGTAACCAGCGTTGCTCCTGTTAGTAGTTACTGTAACCAGCGTTGTTCCTGTTAGTAGTTACTGTAACCAGCGTTGTTCCTGTTAGTAGTTACTGTAACCAGCGTTGTTCCTGTTAGTAGTTACTGTAACCAGCGTTGTTCCTGTTAGTAGGTACTGTAACCAGCGTTGTTCCTGTTCGTAGTTACTGTAACCAGCGTTGCTCCTGTTAGTAGTTACTGTAACCAGCGTTGTTCCTGTTAGTAGTTACTGTAACAAGCGTTGTTCCTGTTAGTAGTCACTGTAACCGGCGTTGTTCCTGTTAGTAGTTACTGTAACCAGCGTTGTTCCTGTTAGTAGTTACTGTAACCAGCGTTGTTCCTGTTAGTAGTTACTGTAACCAGCGTTGTTCCTGTTAGTAGTCACTGTAACCGGCGTTGTTCCTGTTCGTAGTTACTGTAACCGGCGTTGTTCCTGTTAGTAGTTACTGTAACCAGCGTTGTTCCTGTTAGTAGTTACTGTAACCAGCGTTGTTCCTGTTAGTAGTTACTGTAACCAGCGTTGTTCCTGTTAGTAGTTACTGTAACCAGCGTTGTTCCTGTTAGTAGTTACTGTAACCAGCGTTGCTCCTGTTAGTAGTTACTGTAACCAGCGTTGTTCCTGTTAGTAGTCACTGTAACCGGCGTTGTTCCTGTTAGTAGTTACTGTAACCAGCGTTGTTCCTGTTAGTAGTTACTGTAACCAGCGTTGTTCCTGTTAGTAGTCACTGTAACCGGCGTTGTTCCTGTTAGTAGTTACTGTAACCAGCGTTGTTCCTGTTAGTAGTTACTTTAACCAGCGTTGTTCCTGTTAGTAGTTACTGTAACCAGCGTTGTTCCTGTTCGTAGTTACTGTAACCAGCGTTGTTCCTGTTAGTAGTTACTGTAACCAGCGTTGTTCCTGTTCGTAGTTACTGTAACCAGCGTTGTTCCTGTTAGTAGTTACTGTAACCAGCGTTGTTCCTGTTAGTAGTTACTGTAACCAGCGTTGTTCCTGTTCGTAGTTACTGTAACCGGCGTTGTTCCTGTTAGTAGTTACTGTAACCAGCGTTGCTCCTGTTAGTAGTCACTGTAACCGGCGTTGTTCCTGTTAGTAGTTACTGTAACCAGCGTTGTTCCTGTTAGTAGTTACTGTAACCAGCGTTGTTCCTGTTAGTAGTTACTGTAACCGGCGTTGTTCCTGTTAGTAGTTACTGTAACCAGCGTTGTTCCTGTTAGTAGTTACTGTAACCAGCGTTGTTCCTGTTAGTAGTTACTGTAACCAGTGTTGTTCCTGTTAGTAGTTACTGTAACCAGCGTTGTTCCTGTTAGTAGTTACTGTAACCAGCGTTGTTCCTGTTAGTAGTTACTTTAACCAGCGTTGTTCCTGTTAGTAGTTACTGTAACCAGCGTTGTTCCTGTTAGTAGTTACTGTAACCAGCGTTGTTCCTGTTAGTAGTTACTGTAACCAGCGTTGTTCCTGTTAGTAGTTACTGTAACCAGTGTTGTTCCTGTTAGTAGTTACTGTAACCAGCGTTGTTCCTGTTAGTAGTTACTGTAACCAGCGTTGTTCCTGTTCGTAGTTACTGTAACCAGCGTTGTTCCTGTTAGTAGTTACTGTAACCAGCGTTGTTCCTGTTTGCAGGTATGTACCCCCTGCGTTCCATTAACAAGAGGCTGCTGGAGATCATAGGAGCCTGCTACAGCGACGGCGGCTTCATCAATGGGAAGACTGCCGTCTACTCGCCTTACTCCTCCAAGTCGGAAGAACTGTGTACAACAAATAGCGTAAGTGTGTGTGTGAGAGAGAGAGAGAGGAGGGGAGCCAGCGAGGAGGATACAGCTGAATGAATAGAGATAATGAGTCCAATGTTCTGTCCCTCTCCAGCAGAAAAGCATGGCGAGCAGGTACAGGTGTGGAGCCGAGTTCCTGCCCTCCCCGTTGGCCGGTAAGGCCGAGTTCGCCATGACCACCGAGCCCGCGCTGGTCCGCAAGGGCCACATGAGCGCCGTGGCCGTGGCCGTGGAGATGGATCACACTGTGGCTTTCCTGGGCACCACCACTGGAGAGGTGACCTTCTGACCCAACTTCCAGTCACCCTTTTTTTTTTTAGCTTTCCATGCTTCTTTCGTTACGGCTTCCATTCCTTTCTTGTTTCTTTCTATTTCTTACTCTTCCTTGTTATTCTTTCTCTTCTTATTTGTTCATTCTTGCTTAATTTCTCTGGTGTATGTCTGGTCTCGGTGTGTCTATCGTTGATCTGTGAGTGTGTTCGTCTTTTCTATCTGTTGGAACGGTCTTTATGCCTGTGTCTCTTCAATGATAACAGGAGTCTTAACAGGCGTCTTCAGATGTTTTCCTTTTATGGCTTTCAGTGTTGTGCATGTTCACACTTCACAAGAGCTAGCTCAATATTCAGATCACTCAGATTAAAATTAACAAATTCATTTTTTTTAAGTAATGCTTTACAGCTGCAGTTTCACTCCATATTTTATCATAACATCACGAGTATTTTGATACTCATAGTATCAAAATAAATAGTTTGATAATTTGTTGAAATAATTTTTTCTCCAAAGGTGAGAATTTGAATGCCTTTTATTCTGAAAGTAAATTTTGGTAATTCTGTTGCTAGTAGTCTGGCTAACTGTTGCTGTCTTGACAGAGCCCAAAAACAGGCTCAAGTCCATTCATGACCACACACCGCTGTCTGTCTGTCTGCAGAGAAGAGAAGTACATTAGAGACAGAAGCGCGGTGAAATGACAGTAAAACCAGAACAGAACGACAAAAGAGCAACAAGAGTTAACGACGCTCACTGTACAGTCATCAGGTGTAAATGGCAAGCGCTCAGTTCACGCGTTCAGCAAAAATATGAGCTCGTTCAATGAACGGTGCTCTTTTAGCTCGTTCATGCACAACACTGATGGCTTTGGGGCCCAAGGAGGTGTGCATAGAGGTCCCCCTGCAGTTTGAGTGTATTCCAACTATTTCCTCCTGAATGGCTTTGAGCTTAGCTGGTCGAGACGTACTGCTGTTGTCAAAGCAAAAGATGCTTTACCTGTGCGTACTTACACACCCTTAGTAGGAACCTTAGTTTTCCATGTGAATGCCTTGTCAGAAAATAATATTTACTACTTGTATTTGGTGCCTACTATATCAGAATTCAAGTGAAAAAAGTCTGAATTAATGGCTTTTTTTTTTACATCGAGGCAATAACAGGCTGGAATAACCCCTGTGTCAAATCTAACCAGATTATTGCTTTAATATCATGTCTCACACTGAGGGTGCAGTTGAAGAGGTTTCACACAAAGAAATGGAGATAATAGAAATGGAGGGAGGGTCTGCCTGGCAGGAGGTCTGAATCCAACAAACATGAACCCAGGTGTCCGTGCTTCCACAGGTGCTGAAGGTGCATCTGTCAGCCCACCCAGAGGTGTACGGCCGCGCGCCTGGCGACGCCACGGGAGACAAGGTCAACAAGAATCTGCTGTTCGATTCCCGCCATGAACACCTGTACATCACTACAGAGAAGAAGGTCAGACTCACTCACACACACACACACACACACACACACACACACACGTGTTGATTGACGATTTTTATTTATTTATTGAAGGTCAGGGAATCAGTCGTTCACCCTTCTTTTACGTTCATTCATTCATTCATTCATTGACTGTGGTGGCCGTGAAGTGCAAATCACAATGCCAAATAGGAAAACACAACAACAAATCAAAAAACACAACAACAAATCACAAGACACTTTCAAAAGTTGGGCTGGGGACCTTTTTTGGTAGAAGTTAATGTTGTGTGTTCCTATTTGTCATTGTGTTTTTTTGATTTGTTGTTGTGTTTTCCTGTTTGCCGTTGTGATTTGCACTTCATGGCCACTGTAATTCACCCAGCAGCAGTACATCCAACACCTCTACATTACCACACAGAAGACAGCCATTGATTATTCACTCCTTCTCCATTTCTGTCTCTTCCCTCTGTCTTTTCGCTCCGTCTTGTCCTTTCTCCGTTTCATTCCTATCGCTCTTTCCTGCACCCATGTGAAATGATTATTTATGATGTATTATGTTATTGATTTCAAAATGCAGTAATTAAAATGCACTTCAAGAGGGCAATTTGCTTTGATCAAGTCAAATAACAGTGCCTGCTAATTTGAATTGATGAGATTGTTCTGTTGTTGCTGTCAGAGAGGACACATTGTTTCCACAGCTGCTTGGACAGCAGATGAAATAAAGACAATTCCAAGTAGCCAGCATCATAGATGGAATGGACTCTCATGTGTCAAAAAAACACTTTTCCAAGTGGGACCACTTTTTGGAGACACAATGTTCCCTCTCTGCATAGTGATGGATCCAAAATCTAAGTTATGAATCGCTTCACAGTCAGGAAAGTAAAACGGAGGGAAAATAAGAATGAAAAAGGTGATAATAAGGGAACAAGAAGTAAGGTGATGAAATGTGTTGTTGACTATAGATCACCAAGGCTCCAGTGCAGGCCTGCCATCACAAGACGGACTGCCACTCCTGCATCTCTATGAAAGACCCGTACTGTGGCTGGTGTGTCCTGGAGGGAAAGTGAGTCTGTGTGTGTGTGTCTGTCTGTCTGTCTGTGCGTGCATGCGTGCGTGCTTGTGTGTGCGTGTGTGTTAAGGTTCAACCAATATTGGTTTTTGGAGGCTGATATTTTTGCACCGGAGCTGCACATAGCTGATATTTTGTGCTGACATTTGATGCCTTTAAATTTTCATGGCTTTTTTCCCCATTCCAAGTATTCAGTGTTCAGTGTCAAAAGCCTCTGAAACAGCGTTCAGACTTCACGGGACAATAAATCTCTCCATTGAAACGTTAACACATACTTGTGGAACCTGCTTAAATCATTCAATGTTAAAAATCGTGTTGATCTTCTTCAATATCGGGTTTATGGGAAATATACTGTACGGTCTCTACACTGTAGAGCTACAACGATTAATCAATTATTTGTTTGATTAATTGTGTAACTATTAAATTAATTGCCAACTATTTTGATAATCGGTTAATCAGTTTGAGTTTTGTTTTTGTTTTTCCCCAGGGGGAAAAAAAAGTACTAATTCTGATTCTGACTCCAGCTTCTTCTGTGAATATTTTCTGGTTTCTTTACTCCTCTATGACAGTAAACTGAATATCTTTGGGTTGTGGACAAAACAAGACATTAGGATGTCCTCTTGTGCTTTGGGAAACAAAAATGTGGATTGCACATTTTTCACCATTTTCTGACATTTTATAGACCAAACAACTTTTAATCGATTAATTGAGAAAATAATCGACAGATTAATTGACAGTGAAAATAAGCATTACAGTAGTTGCAGCCCTGGTATGGTCTTAATGTTAAGAAACACTGCATAAACAATATCACTGGTATGAGATAGAATCTGCCATCATGGTCTCGTTTGTTTACAGTAATGATACACATGCACAGTATCACTATTTATTCCTGCAATAAGGTGGTGTCCCCCCTGTCTGACAACTTTGTTGATCAGTATGCTGTTCCAGTCTGCTGAATCTCAAGTTGCCCAGAAGGTGAAAGTGTCTTTGACATCACTATACTGAACACTCATGAATTAATACTGACTTGTGGGTTTGGCTGAGCAGAGCATTCTTGTTCTCTATCTGAAAAGTCACTGAACAAATCTCTATGGGATTGCAGCTTTAGCCTGCCACTCACAGTGTTTAACATTGTCACCGGCCGGCTGATCCACAGGTGCACCACCAAGTCCAAGTGTGATAGGTCGACGGAGGAAAACACCTGGCTGTGGTCGCCCAATCAGCAGTGTGTTGAGATCCAGGCATTCAGCCCCGCCAGCCTCAGCTGTAAGAAGACACAGCAGGTACTGGACCACGACATCTCAATAGCCCTTTCTAAACATGCAGTGAACT
>NW_028152160.1:62500-85000 GCF_964638095.1 Poromitra crassiceps | reverse complement strand
GCAGGGGTGTCAAACTGTGATGGCAAAAAAATGCTTGTTGCTTGATCAATAGAGAGGCAAAGTGAACGTCACTTCCTGCTTCAGCACTGTACCAGAGATTTTCATCTGCCATTTAATTTTCCCATAGGCATTTCATAAAATGCTTATAAAAATAGTTTTACTTGTTCAAACCAAACGGTACAGATATATTTAGAAACGGGAGAGATCGCGTAACATTTCACTCGGACCAAAACGTAAAAGAAATGCCGGTTTAAAGAAAATATTTTTTCAATGTTGTTTTTTAAAGTTTTGGTCCGAGTCAAATGTTCTATGGTCTCTCTCGATTCTAAATATATCTGAATCGTTTGGTTTGAACAAGGAAAACTATTTTTATAAGCATTTTACTAAATGTCTATAGGAAAATAAATGGCGGATGAAAATCTCTGGTACAGTGCTGAAGCAGGAAGTGACGTTCACTTTGCCTCTCTATAATCAGTCGCTCGTTGAAAATGAATAAAGGAGGATTTATTCCAAAGGTTCATCTGTACAGAGAGACGCTGCTGCGTGACACTGCTCACACACACACACACACACACACACACACACACACACACACACACACACACCTGGTGTCTCACGGCGATGTGAGAGACACACTGCTCTGACAAACCTCAGAAGAAATATGAAAACTCATTTTAGTTCACGGGCCACATGGGACCCAATTAGTCCCAACTGGGCCAGACAAAGAAAATCAATGCATAATAATCTATACTGTCAATAAGTACACATGCCAATTTTCCCATTTCTGCCAGTGTAAAGATTAGGCCTACAGGTACATTTTAAGAACACTATGACTTATCTCAGCTACCATAGGCCTATCATTTCATATCTACTGTGTGTAACTGTGCATTATTACAATTGACAACAGCGGTGCAATTCTTCTCTCTGCTCAACGGTACAGAAAATAGTTTAGCATTTAGTGATGAATACAGAAAAGGACTGAAGGACTTCTCAGTGCAATTTCCACACTTTGCAAAGTCATCCTGTGGGTTTTGAGGGCTGGTTCTGGCCCCCCGGGCCCTGTGTTTGACACTGAGCTAACAGCTGAAGTATGATTTCAAAACAAAGGAACAGTGAGGATGACTGATAGATAAAGAAAGTTGACTTGCCAGTGAAGGATGCCTCGGATGCTGATGACAAATGGGAAGCCTCAACATTCTACTCAGCAGTCTGAGTTTGATCTTGAGAAGAGTCAGGGGAGGCCGAATGTACAAGAATTGTTCCTATTTGTCTCAAAGCCCCAAAATGTGTGTACATGTGCAGTTTGATGTCCTGAACATTTTTCCAGCGCATCTTTTTGCCTCCGTACTGTATCTGCTGACCATGATGAGACTGAAAAAAGTCTGTATGGTTTGATGGGCAAAAAATATAACTAGAATAAACAAAATTTCGGAAAGAAAATTCAATTGTGCTTGCTGCCCTCGCGACGCCCCGCCCCCCTTGCAATGCCCCTGCCCTCGACCCCGCACTTCGATCGAACTATAAATCCAGCCCCAATCGGCAATGTGTAACTAGGATGTCTCTAGGTGGTTGCAAGGGTGTACTGACTGGTTGCTAGGGCGTTTGTAGATGGTTGCTAGGGTGTACTAAGTAGTTGTGTGCGGGAAATGGGCGGGCCTATGTGAATAGAAGCGGGTCAACCATCTGGTCAACTAGTGTAATTTTTCCGCCGTAGTAAAACCCGACTCTGTGAACCTACCAAGTTTGGTAGCTGCAGGTCTTATGGCTTCCGAGATACAGCTAATTTAATGCGAAAGATTTCAAAACCCAATTCAAGTGAATGGCGGGGGGAAATCGCACGTTATCGCAAATATCGCGAAAACCGTGCAATGAATCTCTTAGCAAAGTCAGAGCACACGTGTCATCAATGAGCCGCACGTTTTGATGTCTCACATGTCTATGTAGTGTGAAAACTGTAGGAGAAATGGCGAACACAACTTTTGGCCGGAAGAAAATGTAAGAATAAGTATGAGAAACAATAAGGATTGTGCGTGCCTAGCAGCAAGCACAATAATAGTGCTAAAGAAAACATTATAAACTGTTCAGATCGGCACATAATGGCCAATTCAGTGCAAAATTGCAATTTTAAGAGAACTGAGAATGTGCCGTTTTCCCACACGCCTGATTATCATAGATAGTGAAAATGGTAATGTTCTCGGTTCTCTTAAAATTATACTTCCATTGTATTTATACATTCTCTCTCTCTCTTTCTCTCTCTCTCGTGTGTGTGTGTATGCCTGTGTGTGTGTGTGTGTGTGTGTGTGTGTGTGTGTGTGTGTGTGTGTGCGCGTGTGTGCGTGCGTGTGTGTGTGTGTGTGTGTGTGTGTGTGTGTGTGTTCAGACTATGTGTCAGTCCCAGTCAAGGTGCTGGTGAACAATGCCATCGAAGTGACGTCCGGAGAATATCACTTCTACAACTGTGCTGCTACTGTCAGGAAGAACCAGAACACACCGTAAGATGCACATCTCTCACGCATACATACACACACACACACCCGCACACACACACACACACACACACACACACACACACACACACACACACACACGTATGTAGACATCCCACGCACCCTTTTCATGTTGTATTGTGTGTTGTTTTCAGGTGCATAGCATGTGTGACCAGTGAATGGGGCTGTCAGTGGAACGCCCAAGACCACAGCTGCAGTGACAATGACGATGCTGTAGCAGGCGCTTACATCATCAAACCACAACAGGTAGGCTGTGGTGTGTGTTGGTCTGTCTGTCTGTCTGTCTGTCTATATATCAGTCTACAATATCTATCTGACTATCTGTCTTCAGCGTCCGATACGCTTCAGGTGTGTTTGGGGTGTTAGTCCGGCCGGCTCCGGTTTGAATCCGACCTGTGGCCCTTTGCCTGATGTCATCCCCTCTCTCTCCCTCCCTTTCCTGTCGATCTACTGTCCTATCAAATGAAGGCAAAATGCAGAGGGCGGGATCTGTACGGGCCAGAAGCTCACTTTAGAAAGGCAGACATCTCAGCACCTGGCCATAGTAATCATCAATCAACATTATCCTATCAACCCCCTGCTGGTTTATTATGCTCATTTTGTGCTCTAGGGGGCAGTAATAGTCTCTCTCATTGTCCCTTTAAATCACAGTGTTTACAGTACATTGCCTTTAATTGTCTTGTACGTCTTTCAATTTAAAAATGGTGACTTGACCGTCTCAATTGTGTTATTGCTTAATGGAACTGTATATTTCTGCTGCTTGTCCCTCTTGTCTATCATCCAGTCTGCCAGTTGTCCCCAGTTTGTGTCTCCAGAGCCTCTGCTGATCCCTGTGGGCTACAGGACCGCCATCAGCTTCCAGGGAAACAACCTGGACTTCTACAAGGTGAGATCACTCAAATCTGCTTCCAGCTCTCATGCTTTATGGTTCAGTATGTCTTCTTGGCTATAAACGACTTCCCTCCATCCTCTCTGCTCCAGGACCTGAGGTTTAGCATCGGGACTGAGCTTATGAAACACTCCGAAGATGAGGTGACCCAGGACCAGGGGTCAAAGTTCAACTTCAGAGGATACGAGGTCAGTATACACAATACCATGTATTCCCCTTTTCTTCCAGAACTGTTTTCTTGTAAGCCTCTTAAACAGTATTTATAATCATAATGATGAAATCATAATAATCATAATACAATGTTCCCACGGGTCCTTGAAAGCCTTGAAAGAATTTGAGGGAATTGGGCCTGGAAAGCCCTTGAAAAGTCCTTGAATTTGATGTTTAAGAAGGTTCTGGAACCCTGATAATAATGTTATTTATTTGTTTGTTTATTTATTTATCTTGTTGTAGGATAAATACAGTTAGAGCACTTGCCACCTGCCACAATAGGTGGTGAGTGCTGTATCTCCTACTTATTTACTATGACAGAAGTACCTGTCTTATGGTGCCCCCTTCTGGTTTACCAAGTAACACCATTATTTCCCCTTAGTCATTGAAGCACTGGGATAAAGTGTGTGTGTCAGTGTGGGTGGGTGGGTGTGTGTGTGTGTGGGGGTGTGTGTGTGCGTGTGTGTTACTACTGAGCTTCTCTTTCTCTTCTCATTATCTCTTATCTTTCTATCCCCCCTCTCTACTAACACCCCCCACCCTCTGCCAACACACACACACACACATACACACACACACGCGCACACACACACACACACACACACACACACACACACCCCCCTAAGACAGTGTGCTGACCACAGATAGATAAATGCAAGGTCATTTTGTATTGACCTCGAAATTAGAAGGTGGTGAATAGATTTTTGTTTTCTTTGCTGTAATGCAGACGTGATGTGAAATAAACTGTGTGTGTGTGTGTGTGTGTGTGTGTGTGTAGTTTGCTTATGACAAGCAGCAGGAGGTGAACGTATCTTTCCATGTGAAAGACAGAGACACAGAGAGGAAGATTGACAGCACCCTGACAGGTTTGTGTCTCACACATGCCCACACACACACCAAAACACACAATCCACCGATATGTAGAATATCACATCTCTGAAGCAAAAAGACACGTTTCTAGATACATTCAACGTTCTCCGCGTCATAGAGTCTGTTATTGAAATAGTGCGGAAGAGTGTTGTGGTTGAGGTGGATGGAGGCTGTAAACACTTGCCTTTCACACTGGAGAGTCGTGTTCAAGTCCCAGAATGTCCAAAGTTTACATTTCAACTGTAAGTCACCAATATTATTAAAAAAAATGTATTAAACAATACACGAGCCATTACAAGACAAACAGGCTGAGACACAGGGAAAAAGGAAAAAGAAAAAGAAATTGTCAAGCGCACCAAACTTTCTGAACAATGTCACGTGGTCGAAACGGTCACTCGTCTATTGGACAGAATATAGAGGGGAAATCTCTCCTCTTCTGCCGCCTTGCCTGCTGAGGGCTGACTGAACAACACAAGTGAATCCACGAAACACAACCCATAGAGAAACACCACCTTTATGCGATCTTGGGATTTCTGGTTTTACTTTGGTGTTACTATCAAATCAATATTTTACAAGAATGCGCCTAATATGAGCAGCAGATGAGGCAGCGAGCTGTTGGGTCATCATTCTGCAGATGAGACGAGACGAGCAGTAGAGGCAGCGCGGTGCACACCGACCTGTGTGCACACCGACCCGTGTGCGCACCGACCTGTGTGCACTGCACACCGACCTGTGTGCGCACCGACCTGTGTGCACACCGACCTGTGCGCACGCCAACCTGTGTGCACACCGACCTGTGTGCGCACCGACCTGTGTGCACACCGACCCGTGTGCACACAGGTCGGCGTGCACACAGGTCGGTGTGCACACCGACCTGTGTGCACGCCGACCTGTGTGCACACCGACCTGTGTGCACGCCGACCTGTGTGCACACCGACCTGTGTGCACATCGACCTGTGTGCGCACCGACCTGTGTGCGCACCGACCTGTGTGCACACCGACCTGTGTGCACACCGACCTGTGTGCACACCGACCTGTGTGCACACCGACCTGTGTGCACGCCGACCTGTGCGCACGCCGACCTGTGTGCACACCGACCTGTGTGCGCACCGACCTGTGTGCACACCGACCCGTGTGCGCGCCGCAGTGTTTGTTTTGCTTCCTTCTACCACCTTCTACTCATGATGCACTACCTTTCCTATATTTGCTCTTGTGTTTGGTTCGGTTTGCTTTCACACCACAAACGAACCGCGCTAGAGTTCACTTGCAAACGAACCGAGACCCACGTTTTCAAGCGGACCAGAGTTCGCTTGTTTGTTCCGCAACAGAGTTCGTTTGTGCTTTCACACTACCCCAAACGAAGCGCACTATCGGAGCAAACAAACTCTTATATGTTTATATATATATATATATATTTACACATATATGCTTGTATGTGAAAGCGACCTTAGAGTATCAATCAAAGGTTTTAGTTCAGAATCCTGTTAATGAAGGGCAGAACCAGAAGGCATGAGATAGTGTGCCCTCTCTGACACCTGTCACATAGTGTGCCCTCTCTGACACCTGACACCTGTCACACAGTGGTGAGACAGAAGGGTAGATCTTGTGTGATTTATGATTCGAGTAGTGAAGCCGGTGAGCCACGTGTGAAAGTGTGGAAGTGAAGTAATCACAGTGTACAGTATGAGTTTGATTCATCTGTCTCATTTCCAATTCAATTTGGACTGCATTATGCTAATGCTAATGCTAATCAGCCCTAACCTCTCCCCCCTTTCTGTCTGCTTCCTCCCCCCCCCCCCCCCCCCCCCCAGTGGTGCTGTATAACTGCTCTGTGGGACGGGAGGACTGCAGCCTGTGTAAGCACGCCGACGCCAAGTACCAGTGTGTCTGGTGTTCCTCCACACACACCTGTGTGTACCGGGAGCTGTGCCCATCACCAGAGCCCACGCACTGCCCCGACCCCAAGATTGTCGATGTAAGTTCAAGTCATATACTGTATACCCAGGTTAAACAGGCACAAAACAATACAACTGTGCCTTTTGCTTGGCCGGAAATGATGGTGGTGTCCAGGTGGTTTACACAGGACTTCACAATCTGCCCATGACATTCCCCGGATCATAACCCACCGCCATGCAAAAAAAAATATTGGGGGGGTGGGCGCTAGTAAAAGCGTGTGTCGTACGACGACGCCGGCCCCGGAGAGTTGCACAGATTTACTTTTCTATCACAGTTTTTGCACCATTTATTTCTCTATAAATGTGATAAAGTATAGTATAAAGTTATATAATGTAATATAATGTAATGTAGCATCTGTAACTTCATGCTGCTTTTCTTGGCCAGGTCCCCCCAAAAAATATCTTTTCTTATTTTGAAGCAGCGGTGGGCAGGATGTAGTAGCGGTGGGCCACCACCACACTGCTAAATGCATATAGAGGAAGCCCTGAGTTGTAAGTGGGCTTAATCCTTTGGTGATGATGTCACATTAGCCTAGCAGACATTTGTAAGCACGTGTAGCTGTAATGATGTTAATGTTGATTTGGTTTGGCTTTGCATTGCTGCTCACAGCTGGCAAGCATAAGCCGGATTTCAGTTCTTTCACTTCCAAAGAGACCCGAGAACAGCCATAAAAATAGGAAAGAAAACAGTACAATTCAGTCAATCAGCAACATAGAGACACTTCAAACATCATAGAGAAAATATATCTCATGGCTTTAAAATCACTGAGGGAGACAATAAATGATGATAAATGGTTCCATTCATTAGGTACACAGCAAAATGCTAAGCTAACACGTGCTGTGATCTGGTTCTATCATCACACAGCACAGATGTGAAGAGCAGCAGGGTTCATAAGTAGAGTCTGATAGAATAAAATGCATTGCTTTGACCTTCTTTTTGTGAGGAACACCAGAGAACCTTTTGATACAAGTCACAATGGTCAGTGTGGAATGTGTATTTTGTAATAAAAGGCGTGGCAGTAACGACTGAGGAGGAGCCGTCACTCAGCAGACGGCACTTTGTATTGTAATAGACTTTTGATCATTGATAAAAAACAATCCAAAGGGAAGCATTGATAATGTGCAGAGAGAAGACCACCCAACAACAACTAATGTGCCTTCCAATAAACCAGCTTGTGCAAAGTGACACAAAGCAGGAAAATAAATCAATGGTATATTACCTGTAATACTGTCGTATAGCTACAACCCAATGAAGATTACAGTACAAAAGACTGGCATAGTGGTGTCAGAAGTTCCAAAGCTGTTGGTGGAAAATCTCATTTTGCGTATTAACCCTTGGGCCAATAAGAGTCATTTTGACGCCGCATTATATGCTTTATATAGCGGCCATATTTGATTGACATCATTCCCAGGGTGGGAAACTGCAGAAGACGAAGGCAAAGCAGATGGAAAAAGAGTCAAACTCAACCGTTCTTTGGACAAAAAGTTTAAAATAGACAATTTAATTCTCCTTCACTTTTGTGGAGAGACGAGCAGAGCAGCAACTGGACTAAAGGAACATCAATGATTCACAATGCATAGCATTAGCTAATGTTAGCAGCAGTCAGCTAATTCATGTTTCTAACCTAATAAATGACATAACATAAAGGTTGAATTCTTGTTACTTGTCAGGATTAACAGCCTTTTCCTTTAGTGCTGTTAGTAATAGGTGAATATTACACTTCATATTTAATGACACTTCTGTTACAAACAAATTGATTATGGCCAGTGGTTCTCAAACTGTGGTCCCGCCCCCTGGTGGTCTGCCAGAACATTGGGAGGGAGGGGGGATACAGACAACCGATTTTACACATACACATTAACCCTGAGGAGTAGGCTCGGGCCGTTGACGGAGAAAATTTCAGTTCCACATTGATTACATTTGTATTACAAATTCAATAAGCTATAATTGCATACGCATAATTATTGGTATGAGTTATTAGACAAATGCACGTCACATGGACAGGCAATAGGCAGACACTATCTACAGACAGACAGCTTATCTGTCGTGGCATTAAACAGCCCAATGCATTCTGCCACACACACGTGCACACAGACAGACATGGCACCATCCCATACAAATAGTTATTGGTATTAGTTATCATCATAAACTGCTCACACACATAGGTAAGCAGATTTCACCCTCTGCACACACTCACATGTCATGTCACACGTGACTGACCTTGATTGTCTGCAGCCTCTGCTGCAGCTCCTAGACAAAACATGTGTGCTCCACAGTACAGATTCCCCTCCCCTCCCCTCCCCTCTCCTCTCTCTCTCCTCTCTGCCTAGAAAGATTTATGACTATTGTCACATCTTCACTGCATCTATGACCCTCTGTATTCTATACATCATGTATACTGAGAAGATGGCAGTTTACAGGGTTATATGTTTTAGCTGAATACATTATTTTAAGACAACTTCCAGACTCCTGGCTTCAATTCAATATTTGGCTCATATTGGCTGAAAATGCTGTTGTTTATTGCGGGATGAGGAGTGATTATTATTGGCACCAATTCCATTCCATAACAGCCGACTTTCGGAAATATTGTGATATTTGGGGAAATGTCACGTTTTTGTACATCTACTTTCAGAGGCTGTAGCAGGTTCAGTTTTAAAGACAGAGTGAAGTTTCTGGTATCATACAGTGTGAAACTAGAAGAGCCAAGGCATCAATTGGTATAGACCAGCGCCTCCCCTGGAGGGCGCCAGAGACACCTTCAGGGGAGGCGCGACATCACTGGGAAAATTTAGAGACTTGGCCATGCTGGCTGTACACTCGCTGCACAGCCTCCGCCCTCCTCCGGGGGCAGAGCGCCCGCAGTCTGGCTGCCTGTGTCGAGGCGAGCTCATGCTGTCAGAGGAGAAACCAGCGAGAAGGAAATCGAGATTTTTTTTTTTTAATGTGTGTTTCTTATGAATATATGAAGCAACCTACTGTACATTTATGACATATAGGAAAGACAGGAGATACTAATGTAGATTCAAAACAAAACAAGTAAAATAAACACTTTTCATCATGTATTATTCAAGTATCATGGCAGGATGCAACGAAATGTACTACTTTTGATTCGTGATTGACATTTCAATACTGTACATGTATTTGTTTTTGCTGATCAGAATTAATGGGAATCTTGACGGCCTCAAATCGAATGTGCCAAGACTTCCAAGTTGCCGCTTTGAACTGCCAAAGTCCTTCCGACACTTCTTCCCACATGACACAAACACAGCAATTGCCTGTAAAGTGTAAATCCACGTTTTCACTTTAGAAATCATTCAATCATCACATCATCAAACAGACTTTATTTTCTTCCATTTTCTCCTGCCCCAGATCATCCCTCGCTTCGGCCCCCTGAACGGCCGGATCTCGGTGACCATCAAAGGCTCCAACCTGGGAATAAAGAAGCAGGACGTGAAGAAGATCACGGTGGCTGGAGTGGACTGCGTTCACCAGGAGGACAGATACTCCGTCTCCACAAGGTCATCCCTCTGGGAATTGTCCCTACTGTACTGTACTGTACTGTACTATACCATACTGTACTATACTATACTGTACTGTACTATACAGAACAATCCCCAATTAGGAGACATTGTGTTGTTGATGTGAATACTAGAGTCCACTCCTTTTAAAAGGAAGCCTCCCAGGGCTGGACATGAACTTTTTGAGCCACTTGTCCTTCAGACAAGTACATTTACCTTTCTCGTGTCCAGGCACAAAAGTCACTGGGTAAAAAATTGTCCAGCCACACTAACCTGTTTAATATGGGAGTAAACAGGCATTTTAACCAGGTTTCTCATTGTCACAGTATGAGCCGACCTAGGCTATTCTAACCCTGTTATGGTGTTTACATGACGTTCCTCTGTGGTGTTCCGCTTACGTACTTCATTAGCGAACATCTTGTCAGGAGTCTGAACTTGTCGAAGCTCCTAACAGGTTGAAGCTCCTCACATTGCTAGTGATTATAATAACCCTCTCTCACCCTCTCCACAGTGTGGTGTGTGAGATCGGCCCGGCCAGGCGCCCGCCCCCATCTGACGTCCCATTTGAATTGGAGAACTATGGAGCGGTGGAAGTGGAGGTGGAGGGAGGGAGAAGAGGCGTATCGGAAGTCATCTTTACCTACAGGGTAGGTGCACGCGCGCACACACACACACACACACACACACACACACACACACACACACACACACACACACACACAGTAGATGTTGGCAAATGCACATACTTGTGCATTCATGTATGCCCACACATGGGCACCATACATATTTATAAGCACATCATCTCCTCAGGCTCCTGAAACTTTTCGGGCTGAGAAATGTAGTCTTCAGGTTTGACAAATTTGGTCAGTCATGAAAGCTGTTTGTTTTGACAAAAAGAGATTCCAACTCGTATGGAAAATGGTGGAGCGACAAGCGTGACAGCAGGGGGCAGCAGAGGGAACTGGCCAAGTACAATTGGGGAGAAGACGGGAGAAAACCAGAGGGGAAAAAATAGTCTGAAAGAGAAAGTTAAAATGCCTTAAATACAGTTTTTAGAGATCTTGTTTCAGCATGAAATGACAGGATTCTTTGTTCTCAAGCTCTCTGTTCAACTTCATCCCTGTTATATCTTTATTATTGTCTAGTGGGTCTCACTGCCAAAGTAACGAGAACAAAATGTCAAATGCAAAAGTGCATCCCTGCAACTGCAACACTGCTGCCCCGAATAAGTTGTCGCACTCAGAATGTGTCATTTGAAGTTCATATTTACACCTTTCTTGCCTTGCTGCCAAAATAGACAAATATCAGCCAAACCTTAAACCAAGCACAAACAAATGCATTTCAGCAACTTTCAAACACTGTGCTTGTCTTCATCAGCTCAATTCTGACACGTTGACTTGTTCGATTCGGAAGCAGCTTTATCCTCCCTCCCAGTGTCGCTCATGAATGAATATGTGCTCTAGTTGGGTTTGGCTTGCTGTCAGCGCAGAGCAGTACAAAGCCATCAGCCAACAGCAGCCACCTCATGCTGCGCTCCACTCCGTTCTCAATACTCTTCAAGCAGAGTGACTTGATAGACTGTGGAACCGTCAAACCCCCTGCTGGTGAAGTAGTGTGGTGATAAATAATCATGTCTCTTTGTTTTCCCTTGCTGCCAAAATAACACGTGGTGGAGTTATCCAGCTCTGGAAAATAACATGTGGTGGAGTTATCAGCTCTGGATAATAACACGTGGTGGAGTTATCCAGCTCTGGATAATAACACGCGGTGGAGTTATCAGCTCTGGATAATAACACGTGGTGGAGTTATCCAGCTCTGGATAATAACACGTGGTGGAGTTATCAGCTCTGGATAATAACACGTGGTGGAGTTATCCAGCTCTGGAAAATAACATGTGGTGGAGTTATCAGCTCTGGATAATAACATGTGGTGGAGTTATCCAGCTCTGGAAAATAACACGTGGTGGAGTTATCAGCTCTGGAAAATAACATGTGGTGGAGTTATCCAGCTCTGGAAAATAACATGTGGTGGAGTTATCAGCTCTGGAAAATAACATGTGGTGGAGTTATCCAGCTCTGGAAAATAACACGTGGTGGAGTTATCAGCTCTGGAAAATAACACGTGGTGGAGTTATCCAGCTCTGGAAAATAACATGTGGTGGAGTTATCAGCTCTGGATAATAACATGTGGTGGAGTTATCCAGCTCTGGAAATTAACACGTGGTGGAGTTATCAGCTCTGGATAATAACACGTGGTGGAGTTATCAGCTCTGGATAATAACACGTGGTGGAGTTATCCAGCTCTGGATAATAACACGCGGTGGAGTTATCCAGCTCTGGATAATAACATGTGGTGGAGTTATCAGCTCTGGATAATAACATGTGGTGGAGTTATCAGCTCTGGATAATAACATGTGGTGGAGTTATCCAGCTCTGGATAATAACATGTGGTGGAGTTATCAGCTCTGGATAATAACATGTGGTGGAGTTATCCAGCTCTGGATAATAACACGCGGTGGAGTTATCCAGCTCTGGATAATAACACGCGGTGGAGTTATCCAGCTCTGGATAATAACATGTGGTGGAGTTATCAGCTCTGGATAATAACATGTGGTGGAGTTATCCAGCTCTGGATAATAACACGCGGTGGAGTTATCCAGCTCTGGATAATAACATGTGGTGGAGTTATCAGCTCTGGATAATAACATGTGGTGGAGTTATCAGCTCTGGATAATAACACGCGGTGGAGTTATCAGCTCTGGATAATAACATGTGGTGGAGTTATCAGCTCTGGATAATAACACGCGGTGGAGTTATCCAGCTCTGGATAATAACACGTGGTGGAGTTATCCAGCTCTGGAAAATAACTCGTGGTGGAGTTATCCAGCTCTGGAAAATAACACGTGGTGGAGTTATCCAGCTCTGGAAAATAACACGTGGTGGAGTTATCCAGCTCTGGATAATAACACGTGGTGGAGTTATCCAGCTCTGGAAAATAACACGTGGTGGAGTTATCCAGCTCTGGATAATAACACGTGGTGGAGTTATCAGCTCTGGAAAATAACATGTGGTGGAGTTATCAGCTCTGGATAATAACACGTGGTGGAGTTATCCAGCTCTGGAAAATAACACGTGGTGGAGTTATCAGCTCTGGATAATAACACGTGGTGGAGTTATCAGCTCTGGATAATAACACGTGGTGGAGTTATCAGCTCTGGATAATAACACGTGGTGGAGTTATCAGCTCTGGATAATAACACGTGGTGGAGTTATCAGCTCTGGAAAATAACACACGGTGGAGTTATCAGCTCTGGATAATAACACGTGGTGGAGTTATCCAGCTCTGGAAAATAACACGCGGTGGAGTTATCCAGCTCTGGATAATAACACGTGGTGGAGTTATCCAGCTCTGGATAATAACACGTGGTGGAGTTATCCAGCTCTGGATAATAACACGTGGTGGAGTTATCCAGCTCTGGAAAATAACACGTGGTGGAGTTATCAGCTCTGGAAATTAACACGTGGTGGAGTTATCAGCTCTGGAAATGAACACGTGGTGGAGTTATCAGCTCTGGAAATTAACACGTGGTGGAGTTATCAGCTCTGGATAATAACACACGGTGGAGTTATCCAGCTCTGGATAATAACACGTGGTGGAGTTATCCAGCTCTGGATAATAACACGTGGTGGAGTTATCCAGCTCTGGATAATAACACGCGGTGGAGTTATCCAGCTCTGGATAATAACACGTGGTGGAGTTATCAGCTCTGGATAATAACACGTGGTGGAGTTATCCAGCTCTGGATAATAACACGTGGTGGAGTTATCCATCTCTGGATAATAACATGCGGTGGAGTTATCCAGCTCTGGATAATAACACGTGGTGGAGTTATCCAGCTCTGGATAATAACACGTGGTGGAGTTATCCAGCTCTGGATAATAACATGCGGTGGAGTTATCCAGCTCTGGATAATAACACGTGGTGGAGTTATCCAGCTCTGGATAATAACACGTGGTGGAGTTATCAGCTCTGGATAATAACACGTGGTGGAGTTATCAGCTCTGGATAATAACACGTGGTGGAGTTATCCAGCTCTGGATAATAACACGTGGTGGAGTTATCCAGCTCTGGATAATAACATGCGGTGGAGTTATCCAGCTCTGGATAATAACACGTGGTGGAGTTATCCAGCTCTGGATAATAACACGTGGTGGAGTTATCAGCTCTGGATAATAACACGTGGTGGAGTTATCAGCTCTGGATAATAACACGTGGTGGAGTTATCCAGCTCTGGATAATAACACGTGGTGGAGTTATCCAGCTCTGGATAATAACATGCGGTGGAGTTATCCAGCTCTGGATAATAACACGTGGTGGAGTTATCCAGCTCTGGATAATAACACGTGGTGGAGTTATCCAGCTCTGGAAATTAACACGCGGTGGAGTTATCAGCTCTGGAAATTAACATGCGGTGGAGTTATCCAGCTCTGGATAATAACACGTGGTGGAGTTATCCAGCTCTGGATAATAACACGTGGTGGAGTTATCAGCTCTGGATAATAACACGTGGTGGAGTTATCAGCTCTGGATAATAACACGTGGTGGAGTTATCCAGCTCTGGATAATAACACGTGGTGGAGTTATCCAGCTCTGGATAATAACATGCGGTGGAGTTATCCAGCTCTGGATAATAACACGTGGTGGAGTTATCCAGCTCTGGATAATAACACGTGGTGGAGTTATCCAGCTCTGGAAATTAACACGTGGTGGAGTTATCCAGCTCTGGATAATAACACGTGGTGGAGTTATCCAGCTCTGGATAATAACACGTGGTGGAGTTATCCAGCTCTGGAAATTAACACGCGGTGGAGTTATCAGCTCTGGAAATTAACATGCGGTGGAGTTATCCAGCTCTGGATAATAACACGTGGTGGAGTTATCAGCTCTGGATAATAACACGTGGTGGAGTTATCAGCTCTGGATAATAACACGTGGTGGAGTTATCAGCTCTGGATAATAACACGTGGTGGAGTTATCCAGCTCTGGATAATAACACGTGGTGGAGTTATCAGCTCTGGATAATAACACGTGGTGGAGTTATCAGCTCTGGATAATAACACGTGGTGGAGTTATCAGCTCTGGATAATAACACGTGGTGGAGTTATCAGCTCTGGATAATAACATGCGGTGGAGTTATCAGCTCTGGATAATAACACGTGGTGGAGTTATCAGCTCTGGATAATAACACGTGGTGGAGTTATCAGCTCTGGATAATAACATGCGGTGGAGTTATCAGCTCTGGATAATAACACGTGGTGGAGTTATCAGCTCTGGATAATAACATGCGGTGGAGTTATCAGCTCTGGATAATAACATGCGGTGGAGTTATCAGCTCTGGAAAATAACACGTGGTGGAGTTATCAGCTCTGGATAATAACACGTGGTGGAGTTATCAGCTCTGGATGATAACATGCGGTGGAGTTATCCAGCTCTGGATAATAACACGTGGTGGAGTTATCAGCTCTGGATAATAACATGCGGTGGAGTTATCAGCTCTGGATAATAACACGTGGTGGAGTTATCAGCTCTGGATAATAACATGTGGTGGAGTTATCAGCTCTGGATAATAACACGTGGTGGAGTTATCAGCTCTGGATAATAACATGTGGTGGAGTTATCAGCTCTGGATAATAACACGTGGTGGAGTTATCAGCTCTGGATAATAACACGCGGTGGAGTTATCAGCTCTGGATAATAACATGCGGTGGAGTTATCAGCTCTGGAAATTGAAAATATGTTTTGGTTTTGAATGTGATCAAAGCTTTGGTATCTGCAGGACAGCAGCAGGAACACAAATGCTCCTCGGCTAAAGTGTAGTGGGAGCCTAATGAGGTACGTTGGAGTATGTGTATGATGCGACTTTGGAATAGGATACTGGGACTGAATACCAACAGAATCTCTAGAAAGGTCTTTGAGTGGGATATGATGGTAAACGGAGCATGGGCTAGGGACATGTATGATGTCCTTCTAAGAGCTGGGTTGGAAGATGTTTTTCACAGAAAGCAACTCATAGTTATTAGTGTAGTGAAAGACATTATTTTTCAGAAAGTAAAGGATAAATGGGCATCAGATATATGTTACAAACCAAAACTTCGCACCTTCTGTGAAATAAAGCATGTGTACGGCACAGAGAAGTATGTTTTGTATAATCTGTCTAAGAAAAAGCGCTCTCTATGTGCTCAAATCAGAGCTGGCATACTTGGCCTTCATATTGAGACAGGCCGATTTGTGGGCACTGCTGAGGAGGATAGACTGTGCAGTCTGTGTGAACTTAAGGAAGTTGAAAACGAAACACACTTTGTATTCTATTGTCCCTTCTATAATACTATCAGGCAGAGTTTTTTTTAATAAGGTAGACAAAGAAAATTAATTTGTGTGGTTGGAAGACTCTGAAAAATTCATACGGCTCTTCCAATATGAAACTTTTGCATTTGCCACTTTCTTAGAAAAGGCTTGGTTGATGAGGAGGAATGAAATGTATAGATAAAATAAGAAAAAGAAAATGTATATATTTTGTGTAACTGTGTCATATAATCCCATGTGGGATGGGCCACAATGTGGCATGACACGCAAATAAAATAATCATTCATTCATTCATTCATTCATTCATTCATTCATTCATTCATTCATGTAATGTTTACTTTTCATTCTCTCTCTCTCTCTCTCTCTCTCTCTCTCTCTCTCTCTCAATTCAATTCAATTCAATTCAAGAAGGCTTTATTGGCATGGGTTTACATTGCCAAAGCAGGTGTGAAACAAAAATGCACAATAATAATATGAAACTTAACAATATAATAATAACACAATTATAAACAAAAGTGTAGCACAACTATTAATGTTAGCCTGTTTTAATACAGAGATGTGTAAACAGAGCTATGTATTTATATTTAGCAAACAAATCTGTACATAAGGCTATAGGTAACAAAAGTTTAAAAGTAGGATATAGACAGATATCTCTCTGTCTCTCTCTCTCTCTCTCTCTCTCTCTCGACTTTTCTCTTAGCTGTCTCTTGCTGTCAGGTCTTGAGCGACATGGGTTTTTGAAGGTCTATATGGAGGCAAAGTGACCGCCTACTTCCTGCTTCAGCACTGTACCAGAGATTTTCATCCGCCATTTACTTTCCCATAGACATTTTGTAAAATGCTTATAATAATAGTTTTACTTCGTCAAGCCAAACGGTTCAGCTATATTTAGAATCGCGAGAGACCATAGAACATTTCACTCGGACTTAAACTTAAAAAGACTACATCGAAAAAATATTTTCTTTAAATCCGCAATTCTGTTGCATAATGGGGGAAAATACATCTGTGTACTGTGAAACCATATTGCATTGAAAAGTCCTAGATATTTAGTTATCTTTAAGATCTTTGATCCTGGACTCTTGATTTGTTCTGACTTGACTCTTGCTGTACTACATTTAGACTTGACATTAATGACATGGACTTGACTTAAGACTTGACTCGTCTAACTCTAGTTTTATAGTTTCTTATCTCACTTTCTCTTTGCCTCTCTCTCTCTCTCTCTCTCTCTCCCTGTCTTAGTTTGGTTGTTTGATGAGTGTAATGGTTCAGTGAGGTGTGTTGACAGTAGGGCCGGGATGGAGTGATGGAGTGAAAGAGGAGAGAGAATGAGGACGTAAAGAGGTTAATAGTGTCTGTGTAGACAGAGTCTGTCCTGGCAGTGCTCTCTCTCTCTCTCTCTCTCTCTCTCTCTCTCTCTCTCTCTCTCTCTCCCTCTCTCTCTCTCCCTCTCTCTCTCTTTCTCTCTCTCTCTCTCCCTCTCTCCCTCTCTCTCTCTCTCCCTCTCTCCCTCTCTCTCTCTCTCTCTCTCTCTCTCTCTCTCCCTCTCTCTCTCCCCCTCTCTCCCCCTCTCCCCCTCTCTCCCTCTCCCTCTCTCTGAGGGGCTAGAAATCATCGAGGGAATCCTTGAATTTGACGGCACCGGGATGTCAAATCAAGGGCCGCTCCATAGACAGTGAATCATGGGTCTGGTAGAGTGGCAGTGACTTGGGTATAGAGTACAGTAGGCAGCGAGAGGCTTGGTGCAGTCTAGACAGTGACTTGGTACAGTCTAGACAGTGACTTGGTACAGTCTAGGCCAGGGATACTCAACTTGCTTTGCCCGGGGGCCACTTTCGTGAAATGATAGAAGGCCAGGGGCCAGTTAATAAACAAACAATATACATTTTTCTGTAGCGGATTGTAGGTTTTTGGGGTGTCAGCCGGAGTTTAGTCTGACAATGTTGTGCACACCGGATAGTTAGTTAGGTTAAGTTAGTTAGGTTAAGTACATACATAAGTGCCTGGGTAGCGAGCGGACGGCGGTATTTGACAATTTAGCAGCTAAATCATAGATTATTGAAAGATATTCCATATTCCAGACTGAAATGCTATAACAGAAGTGTATTGGCCAGAATGACATGATCATTTGGACACTTATTCAGCGGGTATCTTGCATGTTGCGTTCAGGTGCACTGTAAAAAAAGAAAGAAATGCAATTCCATCGCGGGCCACATGCGGCCCGCGATGGAATTCCATTTTGACCTGAACGGGCCGCAAGTTGAGTATCACTGGTCTAGACAGTGACTTGGCACACAGTGTTTAAGTACATGCTCAAGTACAAATCGGTGTTTTGTTTTCTTTCCTATCCAGGACCCCAAACCAACAGAAGTGCAGCCAGAGAAGGGTCCGGCGGACGGAGGAACCATCATCACCATCACCGGAGAAGACTTGGACACAGCGACTAAAGAGGATGTTGCCGTTACTGTGGGGGGCGTGCCCTGTCAAGTGTAAGCATCAACTCAATCACCTGTCAATCACCTGTTATTGGTTGTTTGGTTGTTAAAGATTCACACATATACGTTGGTTGATAAATCATGTTGTTAAAGTTCTATTTTATTTCATTCATATTTCAAATGAAAAAATACGCACATCACTTTGAGGGGTGCTGGGTTAGATATGAATTCAGTAGAAATAACAATAGAACCCGCACACACTTATGCGCCAAAGAAAGCTTTACTTCTTAAAAATCAGACACCGTTTCGAGCCTCAGCTCTTCATCAGGTCATCTTACAAACAATTCTGTGTCACACATACACTATACATGTAGACGTCATTGAGATATTACTAATCATGTTTTTGACATGTACGTCTTTGATATTGATGTTTGTATATGTTGAGTTGAGTTGAGTTGAGAAAACTTTATTTATCCCCGGGGGGCAATTCAGTTTCTACAGTTCATCACCGTTGCAAGTAAACATATTGTATTTCATTTCGGTCACAAAATACAAAAATACATACATACACAAGGGAAATAGGAAAGGAGCTCAGTGTGATCAAAACCGAGATAGTGCATTTGGTTCCCCGTGTCCCTCAGCGTACATGGATCTGAGCCGCAAGGGTGCATGGACGCAACATTGTTTATACACATGTAAAGTGCATAGGGTGCATCTGTAAACAGTTGGTTTTAGAAATACATAAAAAATAAATAAAGTAAAAAAATAAAAGTAAGATAAAAGTAAAGGAATTTGCATACAAAAAAAAAGTGCAAATGCTACGATACACAGTCATTGCAGTTTTCTACTTCTCTGCATTTAACAGCCGAATGGCTGAGGGAATGAAGGACTTGGAGTAACGGTTTGTTCTGCAGGAAGGTGCCCGATAGCGCCGTCCCAGCGGCAAGAGGGCAAATTTAGAGGACAGGATATGGTCAGGTTGGTCCATAAGAGAGTTATGATATGATATGTTATGATGATGAAATTATGTGACATGACTTCTATATTCTCTGTCACTGTTGTGTAG
This sequence comes from Poromitra crassiceps, assembly GCF_964638095.1. NCBI lineage: Eukaryota > Metazoa > Chordata > Actinopteri > Beryciformes > Melamphaidae > Poromitra > Poromitra crassiceps. Next base: position 65,189 of record NW_028152160.1, on the reverse strand, counting down.
CTCCACCCACCAACATCTAGAGACACTGCGGAGCGCGTCATCATTTAGAAACCACGGCCAAAACGGGGGGAAAACACAAACTCCCGTCCAATCCTGGCGTTCTCCTATGTCGCGTGCATGGTCGGGTCTTGCACAAAAAGATTGTATATACAGAAGATGAACACTCCAACTTACTTCATTGACAGCAACATCCAAATTTCTCTTCTCGCCAATTCTCAATGGCTTCCTTGTTTTCCTCAGGAGTACAAAAGAACTTTAACTGGCGATTTTCTACATTTGTTATCTCCGCAGCCCACCACACAACAGCTTTTAGCTATGTTTAATTCAAGGAAAATGACGCTGGTGTGTGGAAATGAACGGAGCTTTTCCCCCGTGATGGGCGTGGCCTATTTCATGCAGTGTCTCTATACCTTACTTTTATATATCCAGGGGAGGGGCTTTGCACATCCATACAGTTGTGCACATTCACAACAGAGAGCAGCCCAGTACAAACACAGTCTTCTACTGTTGGCCACTTGTGGTTCCACTGGAGCAATTAGGGGTTGGCGTTTTGTTTTGTGGGGGATTTTCCTTACTTAACCACAATCAGAGAAACTGTTGGATGCCTTTTTTATGTGTCTGCAGTGCAAGTTTAATTGGATAGCACATTTCATACACAGGTCCCGGGATCCATCCAGTCACAAACCTGCCTTTCAGTCACAAACCTGCCTTTCTGACCTTCTGTACACTTTGATGGGTTTGTGCTTCACATGAAACGTGACATGTTGACTTGCTTGTCTTTGTTGAAGGTTGCAGATAAAAAAATGTATGTTCCCTCTCTACATTCTCCCTCTCCACCTCCAGCCAGGCGTTCGGCAGTCAGATCACCTGTATGACGGGCAAGTACCGCGCGCAGAAGTTCCCCTCTGAGAAGCTAACAGTAACCGTCAAATACGGCAAGAACACCACCAAGGACATCACTGCATCCTACCAGTACTATGAGAACCCCAAGATCACAGACTTCAACCCCAAGACCAGCTTCCGATGGTGCGTACATGTACACTGCAGTCAACACATCAAGTGCTATTAATGGACTGGAACTTTAGTGTTGATGTTTTCCTCTTCACACCATAGACCATCTAAAAAATATGGACAGAGTCACCGTGACGCCACCCATTGGTTTTTAGCCTAGTGTGGCTGTCGCCATCTTGGGGTTCTTGCGCAGCTCGCACGACACCAGAGGGTAGGGATGGCTATCGAGCACCGGTATTATTTGGTACCGGTTCGTGATTGGTCGCTACCAGCAGTATTGATAAGCTCCTGGACGTTTGGTGCTGCTATGGTTTTTTGTTTTGTTTTTACCGTTCCCTAACGATGATGATGCGGTACCAGGCATTTGATGTTGCATGTTTACACTCATGTCATGTCACTACGCTTGTGGCAGGTTTAAAAGATTGAAAAGATCAGTCGTATATTATGGAAGAAAACTAGTTTTATGATCGGAGGCATTACGTTGCTGAATCACACAACAACAGATCTGATAAAGCGAGCGACTGCCCTGTGATGATTCTTAAGGGCGGGTTCACACCAGCCTTGTTTAGTCCGGTCTATCGGACCTTTCCCCTTTAGTACGGTCCATAGGGTCGGTGTGAACGCTCCTACTCGAACTCTGGTGCGGACTAAAAACCGTGCTCTGGTTCGCCTGTGAAAGGTGGTCTCGGTCCGCTCTCAAGCGAACTCTGGAGCGGCCCATTTCTGGTGTGAACCCCACCCGGACTAGTCAGAGGAAGCATGTGGTTTTTTGTGTTGATTTTTTTGGTTATTTCCTGTTTTGGAAGCTCCCGCTGAAGAAGAAGCTGCTTGCTAGCTGTAGCAGTTAGCTAGTTTATCTCGTCTCGTTACCAGCAACATCACAAACAGACAAAAATGACTAGTGGCATGGTTTGTTTACTTTTGCCCCGACAAATTGTATGGCCAATCCACGTTATTTCTGGCGGCCATATGATGCTTCCTTCTGCTGTCCTCTTCCCCCGTTACGTCTAGCTTGACACAACACAGCCCGTCTAATGTACCCGTCTGTAAACGGTGCAGCTGAGCTTATAAATGCCGACTTGTTCAACGAGCAACAGGTTAGCGGATGTGATAGATAACATCATTAGGCTACATTCCCAAAACTAGTGTTATTTTGTAACGAGCAAACTTTTAACGTCGGAGTTCAACAAGGAAATGCGATGCGAGGAGGCACCGGGAGGCACGCGCTGCAGTGCAGATTACCCCGCTAGCCGGGCGCTTCTCGCTCATACAGTGCAGAGTACTATCCAGGCAGCGTCAAGCCAACAAGCGTAAACACACAGCTGCTCACGTTCTAGTCCGGATATTGCTCCCAGAATTATTTTACAGCGGAGCCTCACAAAAATAAGGTGGATAACAGAACGAGATTTCTGCCCACGTGACTTTGGTTCGTGTGGGCAGGACTAGTGGATTTTGGCCTTGTGAACGCAAACGAACCAGCTGAAAAACGAAACAATGTATCATCCTCTTCTCTGGCCCGAACCAAGGACCCGGACTTTCTGGTGTGAACCCGACCTTAGAGAAATCTCGAACGTCACTGTGCTTCGATGAACCCGACCTATTTTCTGACAGTCACAGAATATGATGTGGACTTTGCCAACTCTGAATACAGAACAACAACAAACAGCGACGGTGTTCA
>NW_028152160.1:25000-57500 GCF_964638095.1 Poromitra crassiceps | reverse complement strand
CCCCCGGACCGCCCCCCCGACCGTTCCTTATTTCCATTTCAAGAAGTTGGCAACCCTAGTTGCAACATCGCCATTCACTCAAATGGACCCGTTTTTTTAGAGAGAATTAAGCAGGGCTGTCCGTTTGTGATGTACTTTTGAAAGGGTAAGACATTTAAAGAATCAAATTGTATATTATCAGCTTTATTTTATGCATTCAAATGTAAGTAAGTAAAACTTTATTTATATAGCACCCTTCTCAACACGAATGTACAGAGTGCTTAACAAGTTAAAACAACAGTTACAAAAGTAGCACGAGCCCCCTTCCTGGCTAACAGAGCTGGGGCAACACAAGGCATTGTGGGTAATCTGGTACTGTGGCTAATGCTAGCTGTTAGCTGTGGGCTAACATTAGTTATATGTCAGTAAAACGCCACTGAATGACTAATTTGATATAACTTTCAACCATTTCGAGTCACGCTGTTTCCATACAGGCCACCAGCGTTGGCTAGTTGTTGATATTTATAAGGATTTTGTAGCTCAATATAAAGTTTTTTCTCAATGTGGACAAACTGTCATGGCACTGTTTCCGGTAAATATTTCCGGTCTGAGCCACTGACAAAGAGTATAGTGAGACAAGAGGAGACAAAATGGTTCACCTCATAAAATATTATCCATTTACAGGTGTAGATAATGTCGCTTAGTCAATACTTAATTTTTTTACATTTTTACATCACATTTTGAATTCATACAGTATAGCACTCATCTTACTGTACAGCTGACAGTGTCAATATTGTGTATTCATTCATAACATGAATGCAGTACTGATTTCCATCTCCCCCCCCCCCCTCTCTCTCTCTCTCCTCGCCCCTTCTCCCTTGCCCTCTGCTGTTCTATCACTCTATTGATGTCTCTTTCTTGACTCTCTCTCTTTAGGGGCGTGGTTTCTCCAAGGCCATGACAGCCAGAGAGGCCCAGGCATTTGTTGGAGATGCCTCCTGTCATGTTAACATACTACAGGTACACACACACACACACACACACACACACACACACACACACACACACACACACACACACACACACACACACACACACACACACACACACACACACACACACAGTCATGCATGCACAGTGAACACACATATACACGCACGCACACACACGCACACACACACACACACACACGCACACACACACACACACACACACGCACACACACACACACACACACACACACACACACATACACATACACACTTGAACAAAAAAAGAGTATAGCTTTTTTAATGTCAAGCTTAAATTAAAATGACTACCCGGTAACTATTTTAGATCACATCCCTGGTCATAGAGTGCAGCTATTTAACAATGCATGCACAAAAAATCACCAAAATCCAATTTCTTTGTTTTTTCACATCAAAGGTCAAACATGCTGTCTTCATTCATAATGAAATCTACCGTGTGCTTACGTCAGCTAGTACTATCGAATTAATATCACGACATGACAGCTGTCAATCAATCTTCCTGGTGAATGCAGGTGAGCAGTTGAGCGGGCCCAGGCAACTGCCTCAGAGCAGAGCGAGAAAGCAGTCGGATAAATAATGTATTTTACGGGACACATCTGAAACCCAACGCTCACGTTTCAATAACAGACACAATATCATGTAAACACAGTGCCGTGGACTGACTGCTTCACTGCACCAAGCAGACGGCAGTTTCCAAGCCGATGGAGAGAGCCGGCCGCCGGTCTTGAAGCACCCAACGAGCCGCGATATTCTAGAATGAGAGTAAACGAGCCAATTACATGTCCTTTGCATCTACATTCAAGGAAGACATTACCATTCATTTTATTTTTATGTTACATACCTATTGGCTAAGTATAATAATATTTATTGGCTGGCAAGTCTGCCCATGTAAACAGCCATGTTGCCTGTTTGGGATTATATTCTTCTCCCTCATCACTTTTCAACGCTCAAATCAAATCCTCCACACCTTATAGGGTTAGGGCCTCTCTACCCTGTTTCGCTCGAAATTCATCACGACTTTCAACCATGATTACATTGAAAAGGGCATTTAAGTGCTCCTTTCTCTAGAAATCTAAGCAGGAAATAACGCTGTCAACATCAAACTATTCATAAAGATATGAACCAGAACAGTGTCACTACAGTTCAGTGTAAACATTGATAAATCCTCCAACTACATGACTCTACAGGATGACAAGTTGTTCCTGGAAGCCCCCTCTTCCCAGCCCAGATCCAGGTCTAAACGCCAACGCAGAGACACCACCAACGACCTGCTGGATCTCGTGGTAAACACGCACACACGCACGCACGCACGCACACACACACACACTCACACACACACACACACACACACACACACACGCATACATACACACACACACACACACACACACACACACACACACACACACACGCATACATACACACACACACTCACATAGAGTGCCGGATGCAGCCAACAAGTCAGCAAACACAGAGGTCTTAAACTGTGCTTGACTGCACCAAGAGTTATTCATTTATCCCACTGGTTTATGTGGAAAACACGCTACAGCGGCACAGCCCTCGCCAAATGTGCAGAGGGCTGTGCTGCGGCTGGCGTGCAACTCCCCGAAAATGTGACTGGACACAGCTGACGCGAACAGAGCAGGTACAATATAATGTAGATGGGGAGATAACAGGAGAGATGGAAAGCTATTAGCAAGTACGGTATATGCACTACATGTCCTTGGGCTAACTTCTAGTCATTGAAATCCTAGTGAAATCACACAATTGACTCATTTAGCTGGGGACTCCTCTGCGAGCCCTCGTCAAGCTGAAGAGTATATAGTATAGTATAGTACAGTATAGTATAGTATAGTATAGTATAGTATATACAGTATATAGGCCTAGCTGCCATCGGCAACTCTCCAGGTCGAGGCTGACATCGGAGCATGTTGTCAGCTTTAGTTGGAAGGAAATCTGGTCTGTTTTGGTTCCACACCAGCTTGCCTGAGATGTGGGTTTTGTTCAATATGCTTTGAAACAGTCCTTTAATATAAATATCTAATTAAAAAATAACTGAAAGTCTGGATTTTTTCCACCATGTAATAATAACTGTAATGAACCTTTTAAGCATGTTTCATTTTGATGAAAATATGATACATACAGTACTTTAGATTTGGTGATATTCATGTCTCTCTCACTCTTTCTCTCTCTCTCCACCTCTCTATCCCTCTCTCTCTCTCCACCTCTCTCTCTCTCCCTCTCTCTCTCTCTCTCTCTCTCTCTCCCTCCCTCCCTCTCTCTCCACCTCCACCAGATCCAGTTTGGTAAAGGAGAGTGGAAGGTGGGTTCAGTCTACTATGCCAGGAAAGACGAGGTTCCCCTGGCTATAATCATCCCCGGAGTTATCCTGCCCATGCTGCTCTTCATAGCTGTGTCTGTTTACTGCTACTGGTAATGCACACTCACACATACACACATGACACACACGTTGTGTTTGCATTTGCATGTCTCTTTATGTGTGTCTGTCTGTCTGTCTGTGTGTGTGTGTGTGTGTGTGTGTGTGTGTGTGTGTGTGTGTGTGTGTGTGTGTGTGTGTGTGTGTGTGTGTGTGTGTGTGTGTGCGCCTGTGTGTGTTGTCAGGAGGAAGAGTCAGCAGGCGGAGAGGGAGTACGAGAAGGTAAAACACCAACTGGAGAATCTGGAGGAGAGCGTCCGAGATCGCTGCAAGAAAGAGTTCACTGGTAAGGCAAAGCAAGTTTATTTGTATAGTTTATTGGTTTATTTGAATCGTTTATTTGTTCAAAACACACACATTATGTGACAAGGTATGGGAGGCCCGAACCCGACGGGACCCGAGACCCGATGTTGGGTATTGGGCCTGGATTTTAAATAAACAATTATGGCTCCGGTCGGGGAGGGCTCGTTAATTTGCAGGCCTGTGCAGACCTCTAGAGAGGACTAGAGTGGTTTTAGGATCACTAAATACTTATCATTTGTTAGCAAACTAAGCCTGTTCAGGGCAAACCAAGCTTGGTCACCGACTTTCAGGGTGATTTTCTGTTGCTTTGAAGAGTACGAACATTCTACTAAGCATACCTACTTCAACTATTTTTAGATCTCAATGTGTGACACATTTGAAAGCTTATAATTAAAAAGAAAAAGAACAAGAAAAGAAAAAAGAAACATCACCTTGACCTACAAACACAAGTCCCTGTCACATATGAAGTCACATGACCAATAATGAGCAAGTGAAGCAGAACAGCTTACTAGCGTCAGAGCAAACCTCTAACTGTACGTTCACACGGAGGTGAAGGGAACACTTCACTCGTACGTATTACTGGGCGATGAAGGTGAAAATGGCATCATTTGTGCTGTAAATCTCATCTACATGCATGCATGCGTTTGCATTGAATTTGTATGTAATCTCGTCGTGCAACATACAGTAAGAGGAGGCCAAGAATTGACATGGACTTACAATGGAGACGCAGGAATAGACACATGTAGTGTAGCTGTAACATTAGCGTCATGTCTCTCTCTGTACGTGCAGTGTTCAGTGGCCATTATGCCATTATTTCCTATAGAAGGGAGGGGATTCTGCACTCACACAGACACAGACTCCGCGGCGAATCGCAGATTTTTCCACCGTGGATGTTCACGCAAAGACTAAGTTCAACTGTTCCGCTTCCTTTCTGCTACTTGTGTGCCACACAAATGTTCCTATATCATAAAAGGGGGCCTTGAAAATGTTTGGAATCGCTGCCATAGACGATATCGCCAATTTGACACTTTCGACAGAAATTATTCAGGACATCTGACATCTGTCTTGAATAATTGCAGAACCGCAGGCTCAATAACAGAATTGTCAAATAAACTTGATAGCAATGCGCCGAGCTCTCTCCAAGACCCGAAGGAAAGTTTCCGATTTGCATGCTTGGGCGTTTTGAGCAGCTGTCCACGGTGCTGCGTCGTGTCGGCATCGTGTCACATCGTGCGTTTACACGTTAAGAGCACATCGACCATTTTGACAGTTCTCTCCTTAGTGTGAACTCATGTGTGACAGTTCTCTCCTTAGTGTGAACTCTCGCCAGCCAGCCAGACTCAGCAGAGTGGACTGGGCTTATACGCCGCGTCACCTCCGACAGCAGAAACTTTTCCTCGGGATCTCGGCGATCTCTTGCTGAACCGCCCTCGAGTGTATTTGACAGCTCTGTTACATAGCCCGGGCTCTGGGAGACTGTCAAAGTGGCAATATGCTTCGTCTATCAAAATGGTAAATGTGTGAACATAATGTCAAGTGTAGCGCAGATGTTCCGGGTGCAGTATGTCGCGGAAGTCCCAACATGTTAGGAAAGGTGTATTGTGTACAGAAACATAAACACATGAACGCAAAGAAGTCCGTCTGTCTGCGTGTGTCCATCAGACCTGATGATCGAAATGGAGGACCACACCAGCGACGTGAGCGAATGCCGCATCCCCTTCCTGGACTACAAGACCTACACCGACCGCACCTTCTTCATGCCCTCCAAGGACGGAGCCAACGACGTCATGATCACGGGCAAACTACACATCCCAGAGGCGCGCAGGGCCATAGTGGCCCAGGCACTCAACCAGTTCTCCAACCTGCTCAACAGCAAGACCTTCCTCATCAACGTGAGTGGGGGGTGCTTTTGGAGGGTTTGTGACTCCGGTAGCCCCTTCTCTCTCTCTCTCTCTCTCTCTCTCTCTCTCTCTCTCTCTCTCTCTCTCTTTCTCTCCCTCTCTCTCCCCTTATCTTTCTTTAGCTGAAATCCCCAAAAATGAAGAAAGACAAACAATTGTCGTGTGGATTGAGTCCTCCTTCCTTTTTACAGTATTGACATTTTGGAAAGTTGTCCTGACGTCAACACATTATTTTTTTTACCTCCCTAGTTCATCCGCACACTGGAGAGCCGTCCGGACTTTAACGCGCGGGCGCGGGGTTACTTCGCCTCCCTCCTGACAGTGGCGCTGCACGGCAAACTGGAGTACTACACTGACATCATGACAACCCTGCTGCTGGAGCTGATGGACGAACACGTCCAGAACAAGAACCCCAAGCTCATGCTCAGGAGGTGACACTCGCACACACGCACACACGCACACACCTGTCAGGATTCCCACAGGCAGCGGAAGTCCTGGGCTGAATTGTCTTGTTTGGTTAGAAAGGTTCCTAACAATGAAAAGACAAATAAAATGGACCAAGTACATCAGTGGCAGCCATGATAAAAGCTGTTAGCTCTAAATGCTGAGGAAAGGAGCTTCAATCCTTTCCTGACTTAGCTCCTTTAGCATAGGATACACAGACTGGACCATCCTTTACCAAAGGAAAGCCGATAATGCCGTCCCACAATAACTTGCGGTAGCAAAGCGACGCACCATTCAGTATGATTTGGCCGATTAGCTTGATTACTGTAGCTTGCTAACATGGAAAAACAGTTTTCTCAGCACCTGAGCCCGAAACAGATTTCACCATTGAAATCAGGGTGACTTGCACATGTTAGTCAGCTAGTGTTTCAGTCACTCAGTGGCCTTTTGAGCCTGGCATAGCTTAGTGTAGCCTCCGTACGTAGCCTAGTGGGGCTGTCTAAGCACCGCGGTTGTATTTTAGCTTATGAACTTATGAATTATCCTTGACCTCATGAGGTTTTCCATCGAGCCGTGGTCAAGGAAGAGTGGTTAGGAATAGGAGTTAGGACCTATTTTTTTGACTATTCGAATCCAGCCCTGGAATATCATGGAATATTGGAATTTCACAAATGGGTCATTTTACAGGAATATAACAATTTATTTTCCAGCTTGCTTCAAACATCCATTGCATTAGATGGTGGTTTTCAGCCATAGTTAGAAAAAAACATAAACAAACAAGGAAGAACATTTTGGAACATGGAAGTGCTTAATCATGAAACCCTGACTGACTTATATAGTTACTACAATTATTAACTCTGCTTTCTGTCTACTTAGTTAAGTCCTAAAGTTAGCTATTTGCTGTGAAGGGCCAAGCAGTTAGCGTGGTATTGTTCAGTATCTGCTATTATTGGTAGCCACTCAATATGGAGAAGGTGCTGCTTTTTGGACCTATGAAGTGGATACAGACCGTTATCTTGTCTTACAGTATAACTGTATTTGCCGACCTGCCATTGTCATCATCCTGTGTGTTATTATCCTTTGTGTATGCATTCATGTGGTAGGCACTTATGTAACTGACTGACTCCCAATATCTGATTGCACTATTAGTGTTTATGTCCTTTGTACTTCTTAACTATGTAGACATTAATAAATAATTTATGTGTGTGTGTGTGTGTGTGTGTGTGTGTGTGTGTGTGTGTGTGTGTGTGTGTGTGTGTGTGTGTGTGTGCGTGCGTGCGTGCGTGCGTGCGTGCGTGTCTAGGTCAGAGACAGTGGTGGAGAAGATGCTATGTAATTGGATGTCCATCTGTCTCTATCAGTTCCTCAGGGTAACACACATTTTCTCTTTCTCTTGTTCTGCTCCCCTCCCTTCTTTCTATGTTGTTATTTTCCCGCTGGTCTTCTTCTCTTAGATCTATTTCCTTGACTTCTTCCCTTCCTCTTTTTCTCCTCTCAGTCTGGCTGCTGTCTAACCTTGGGTTGTCATCATGACTACGCTAGGAAACATATCTCCCTATTTTGTATGTGTTTGGTTTAGACTGATATGCGTTTTTACTGATCATTTTCACGCCAGGCATTCACATTCACACTGTGATTTTTGGGCAGTCCCAGACAAAATGTAGACATCGTGGACACCATCTTTCATTGTGAAACAATCATCGATGATTCGATTCCAAATCTATTTCTGATTCCAAATCGATTCTCGATTCGGCACATAGGGGGATTCCAGGATCTCCTCCATTCGGCTGTGTGCTAAGAAAGGCGGTGTAGCAAAATATGGCATGAAAGCAGAATAAAGTGTATCAGGTTATGTAGTTTTTATTTGAAAAAGTTGTATCAACTGATTGCAATAATGTAAACACACACAAAGGCAAATCTAAGACGAAAGGTAACATTTATTCATGCTAAACTTGCACAAATAAAAACGTCTTAGGGGACATTCAGACCAAAAGCGTTTTTGGAGCTGCCAGCGTCTTTCTGCAATTCATTCTCTATGTAAGGATGCGCTAAACGTGCTCCTCTTTTAATGAACGCACCTGGCGTTTAGCGCTGGTGGTGTCTGTTGTTTTTGGAGGAGCGCTGTGGGCGTTTTAAAGTTGAAAAAACTTGAACATTAGAGGAAAAGCGCCCTGCTCGTTTTTTTCACTCATCCTACCTTTTCTCCTCCTGAGGGATTTTCAACCTCCGCTGCTGCCAGAATTGTCAATAATCTGGCTTTCATGTTGACAGTGAACAACATCAAACAGACAAAACTAGCTGGCTACCGTCCGTGTGGTCATTGTGTTCTGATCTGTACTGCACGCGACTACAGGGGAAAACAAACGGAGCACAAAAAAAACGCTCCGTGCGCTGTGTTTTTTGCACAATGTAAGCGCTCTCAACATGATTTTCATAGCATTCTGACTGAAAAAAACGCTTTTGGTGTGAATGTCCCCTTAGTATTCTTAGACTTCAGGAAAAATAAGTTAAAGTAATAGTGTGTGTGTGTGTGTGTGTGTGTGTGTGTGTGTGTGTGTGTGTGTGTGTGTGTGTGTGTGTGTGTGTGTGTGTGTGTGTGTGTGTGATTGTGTGTGTGTGTGTGTGTGTGTCTGTGTCTCTGTGTGTCTCTGTGTGTGTGTCTGTGTGTCTGTCTGTGTGTCTGTCTGTGTGTTTATGTGTGTGTGTTTGTGTAGGACACGGCAGGAGAGCCTTTATACAAGCTGTACAAAGCCTTAAAGCACCAGGTGGAGAAGGGGCCGGTGGATGCCAAGATGAAGAAAGCCAAGTACACACTGAACGACACAGGGCTGCTAGGGGATGATGTGGAGTACTGCGTACTGGTTAGTATGGGTACTTTCCCCCCCAATATTTTATTTTCAATTTTTCAGAACAATTAACAGACAAGTCAAACGAACACGCTCAGACACAGCTGTAGGGAAGGTCAGAGAGGACTCCCAGCAGCCAAAGATGGCGAGTTCTGCCTCCGGCTGAAGGCCTGTTTTGTAGGCCTTAGAGTACCAGTCAAATATTTTGGCCCAGAATCCCATTAGTGAAGGGCAGAACCAGAAGGCATGAGATGGTGTGCCCTCCTCCTCTGACAGTTAGTATGTGTACTTGTTTGTTATTTTCAGGGTGGAAAAGCATTTGAAACAGCATTTAGATCAGGGTGCATAATGAAAGATACAGTACTTGTGTGGAATCTGATCAAAGTGTCTCAGAATCAGTTCAGGTTAAGGTCTTCCCATAGACAGCCAGTGGAGAATTGATCAATTCTACAAGAAATATGTAATCAATCAAGCTGCATCAAATCTTATTTTTAACTAGAAGTGCACTCAGAGAGCCCAGCCCCCCGCCAAGGCTCAGATCCCCCCAACCACTCCCCCTACCCACCCCTGGAAGCCCAGCTCTCTACGACCTTCCTATCCCTAGCTATGGCCTCTTTTCCCTAGTGCCGCCCCATCCCACTAACCCGACCCGGATGGGATCCACTCCAAAATGTAATGGCTTCTTCTTTGGCCCATGCTACACCCTCCCACCAAGTTTCATGACAATCAGCCCAGTAGTTTTGCCGTAATCCTGCTAACAAACAGACAAACGGCCCCGAAAGCATAACCTAAAAAAAAGAAGACGACAATATTGGTCCCATATATAAACCCGTTTATATGCTGGTATTTCAGTCAATTGTTACTGTCTGAATTTATTGTCTGTATGCCAACATGAATGAACACTTCTCAGTTGTTGCTTAAACCATCAAATCCTCTGTCAGTTATTGAATGACGGGAATTCAGTATAAAAATTACGGCTAACTGCTTAACTCTACCAGGATTAGTAGCTCTTTCTATGACAGATGTTTTGTCCAATCAGTATTGGTATCTGTTTGACTGACAGCTGTGCTTGTGCTATCAGACCCTGCAGGTGTTGGTGCATGGGGAGGGACCGGACGTGACCCCGGTCAAGGTGCTGAACTGTGACACCATCACCCAGGTGCGTGTCTTCTCTTTCAACGGACATTAGAGATAAGAGGTTCTCAGTTTGCACCCAGAAAAAGCAGAATATCCCATTGAGCCTGGGTCCCAGGTTGAGCACAGGTTTATTCACAGTCACACCAAACTCCATTACAAAATTCTGCTGATTTAATGCCGCCTTGTTTATCTCCAAAGGTACATACCCTTTAGAATATGACTGGAAACTTTATCTGAATCGTTAGGAGACACTCGCTCCTTAATTCAGCATGAAGGTGTTCACCAAGCAGGGCCGTCTCAAAGTTGGAATTGTATTGAAATGATATTTGCAAAGTTACAGATTTGTTAAAGTTTGTCATTTTTGCAGACGATACAAATTTATTTTGTTCTGGTAAAAATTTAAATGAACTTTTGAGTGATGTTGAACGGGAGTTGGAAAACCTCAAAACTTGGTTTGATGTCAATAAACTATCACTGAATATTAAGAAAACTAAGTATATGGTGTTTGGAAATCAGAAAGGAATTGATGATGATATTGAATTAAAAATCTGTAATATTGACATTGAAAGAGTATTTGAGACCAAATTCCTTGGGGTTGTGATTGATCATAAACTGTCATGGAAACAACATGTAGATTATATCAAAGGGAAAATTTCAAAGTCACTAGCAATCCTGTATAAATTTAGAGATGTATTGAATTATAAGGCCTTGCATATCATTTATTGTTCACTCATTTTACCTTACATGTCTTATTGTGTAGAACTCTGGGGATCAACCTTTAAAACAACTCTAAATTCAATAGTTGTTCTACAAAAACGAGCCATACGTATCATTAATAAAAAGGATTACTATGCTCACACAAATCCACTGTTTCTAAATTCCCATGTTATGAAATTTAACGACTTGTTCTATTATAAGATAATGCAAATAATGTTTAAAGCAAAATCAAAGTCACTCCCATTCTCTGTGCAAAAGTTATTTTCAATACGGGACAGCAAGTACGATCTAAGAGGTATGTGCAAGTTTAATGTGCAAAAAGCTAAAAAAGAGATTAAAAGGAGATGTGTTTCCATTGTTGGGGTGAAAGTTTGGAATGATGCACATATAAATTTGAAGATGTGTAATTCGCTTTTGGTTTTCAAAAAAATGGTTTCTGAAGCTATTTTTGAAGGTTATAAGTGTGAATAAATTTTCTGATGCTGTTTAAAAAAAAAAAAGAGATATATATATATATATTTTCTGTGTTGTAAACATTGACTGTTGCAAATTTACTTTTCTGTTTTTTATTTTATGTTGGAGGAAAGCTTAATTGAGTAGAAATTAGGTCAGGCTTAATATAAGCATTTTGCTTCTGCCTGAGCCTGTTCAGTCTCTGGTTGATTTGATTTTGTTTATACTGTGATTTTGTTATTTATGATGACTGAATAAAATTACATTACATTAAATAAGTGCTGCTTGGTGCCAAATTGAAGAGCTCTTAGGTCATGTTCTGTCAGGTATGCTCCTTTGCACAGACCATTTTTTTTTTTATTTTTTTTTTACAACCTGGACCTTATTTTCATCTTATTTTCTAAACTAGTCACCCAGAACACCAATCTCTGAAATTGATGCAGTATTGAGCTATGATAGAGCTAGAATGTGCCATGCAACGGCCTGGAACAGAGGCTGATAGGACATGTGACAACCGTGCACATGTACGTCCTATAAAAAGCTTATTTACTGCTCATATCCTTATTATATCAGAGAGACAGAACTGGAAGTGCCTCTATTGACCTAAATATAATATAAAATAATTTGATTAGCCTTGTGCCCCAGAGAGCATTTGTATGTGTCCAGTCACAAATGGGCGATCAGAACTACTGTTTGACGAGTCTGTGTGGGCATTATCTAGTGTGCAATCGTCTTTGCTCTCTTACAAGTCAAAGAAAACAACCGGTCAACATATGAGACTGACTTGTGGTCCAGGCAAAGGGAGAAAACCAATAAGAGTTGACTGTCTATCGGCTCAAGAGAGGCTACTCGCCCATGGAACATGCTTTGTGTCAGACAGTACAAAAAAGTTTCCAAATCAACTGTTAAACTTAAACTGTCTGTTAATATTGTTGTGATTTAATGTCAATCTGTAGTGTGACATTAATATTGTTGTGATTTGATGTAAATCTGTAGTGTGACAATTCATCTCTACAGGTGAAAGAGAAGATCATCGATCAGGTCTACAGGAATCTGCCATACTCCCAGAGGCCCAAGGTGGACAGTGTTGCACTGGGTAAGACACACACACACACACACACACACACACACACACACACACACACACACACACACACACACACGCACACACACACACACACACACACGCACTATAAAAGGTTTTACATAGAGTGCCAAAGTCACACCCTCTTCTGAGTTAGGCATATGAACCAAGGGATTTCATCCGCCATTTATTTTTCCATAGACATTTTGTAAAATACATGTACTTATAAAGTAATAGTTTAACTTGGTCAAACTAATAGCTATACCGTATTTAGAATCAGGAGAGACCATAACATTTCACGTGGACCAAAACTTTTCTGCATTTTTTTTAAAACCTTTGGTCTGAGTGAAATGTTCTATGGTCTCTCCTGATTCTAAATGTAGCTGAATCACTTAGCATTTTGCGAAATGTCTATGGAAAAATGAATGGCGGATCCCTTGGTGCGTATGCCTAAGCCAGAAGAGGGTGTGACTTTGGCACTTTATGTACATATGATTCAGAAAGTATCCTCTCCTCCTTCCATCACTCGTGTCCTTCTCTACTAAACGCTATGTAATCATTATCAAATGTTTTTAATATTGTTGAGTTGCATTTCCTCCCCCGTCCACAGAGTGGCGACCTGGCTCCACAGGACAGATTCTGTCAGACCTGGACCTGACCTCCCAGAAGGAGGGACGCTGGAAGAGACTCAACACCTTGGCTCATTATAATGTGAGTTCTATATAGTGTGTGTGTGTGTGTGTGTGTGTGTGTGTGTGTGTGTGTGTGTGGGGTATCACTGGTTGACCATTTTCTCTAACAACTGAAGCTAGTGCTACTGTTAATCAAATAGCTTCTGGATGACGTAGTAACTGGAAAAATATAGACCTGCTACACTAGTGCAATAAATTGCTGGATAGTACAGTTGGAAGTTGGAACTTACACTTAGGTTGACGTCATTAAAACTCATTGTTTAACCGCTCCACAGATTTCCTGTTACCAAACTATAGTTTGGAAAGTCGGTTAGGACATCTACTTTGTGGTTTCCCAACAATAAGATCCCTGTAATAAGATCTTCAGACTGATGTTGTGATATCATGATCTTATTAGTTGCTCCAGGCCAGAAAAATTTCAAATTGTGCGTGCGTGTGTGTGTGTGTGTCCTCCAGGTTCGGGACAATGCCACGTTGGTTCTGTCCAGAGTTCTTCACACACAGGCATTCTTCCAGAACCAAGACAGCTATGAAGAGAGTATGTACTTTCACACACACACACACACACACACACACACACACACACACACACACACACACACACACACACACACACACACACACACACCACGATAACCTCTTTTGAAGCATGATATGATACAATTCGAATGATTCGATATGATATGATGCAAATGCCAATCTGATCAAGTCTGATCCAAAATGATGAAATACAATAGGACACTATATGATGCTATATGATACAATATGATCAGATTAGATGCAAAACAATATGATAATATACAAATGTGATACAGTATGATAGAATCCTATATTATAAAAGGGAGCATGTGGGCAATGTTTGTCTGCTTGTCTGTTTAAATTTTTGTGCCGGCCACAGCTATGCCGTTTTACGTGCAATCGGGCTGAAACTTTCAGGGGGTGTAAACAGCACCCTGGATCCTTTAATTAGGGCAGATGATTTGCCCTGAAAAGAAGAGGCTGGCGACATGTATCAGAGAGCATGTGCTAGTCTACAACTCTCCCCATATCGGCAGGGGGCGTGGAGCAATGGCTGGGACAGCAGGGGGAATTTGCCAAGTACAATTGGGGAGAAAACTTGATAAAAAACAATATATAGTGATGTGATATGATACTTTAATAAAATATAATATCCTTTGTTGATATTATATTCAGTGCAAATATGGATTGGGGATAAGTTGAGGCAAAATGATTTTAAAATGTCCATTTCTTTGTATTGTGTGCTCTGGATCATAGAAACATGTTCATTTATTGTATTTGCTCAGTATTTTAATGCTGGATGTCAAAGCTTATTAAGAAGTTTCCATTTATGGAGGTGATGTCACTTTAAACCTGTAATACGCTGCTCATGCCCTGTCTTGAAAATGTATTGGAAAAATATTTGTACTGAAATTGTCGATGTTTTGAAAATGGACCTCAAAATTAACAAGTTTATATAGTTAGGGAGAATTCCAAAGGAGCTAGTCAGCACTGAAGATAAGTATCTTATTAGAATATTAAGGATAACCGCTCTGAAACTTGTAACCAAAAATTGGCTTCAGAAACGAATCCCTAGCCTAGAGAAATGGAGAGACCTAATGGAACAGTTAATATATACAATCAGCTGAGCCAGCGAGTGTGTGGGTGCGGGGGGGAGGAAGGGAGAGGATGTGTGGGTGGGGGAGGGGGGGAGAGGGTGTGTGTGTGTGTGTTTTCTCTCTACCCAAGTGTTGATGTCCTTTTGTTCTTTTTCCCCTGTTTGTTATTTGCCGTGTGGTTTTGTCATTGGTATTATTATTATTTTCATTAAAATGTCACTATGGTGTTTCACACTTTAAAAAAAAGTTATATATACTGTATATACGATATATATATATATATATATATATATATATATATATATATATATAGAGAGAGAGAGAGAGAGAGAGAGCGAGAGATAGATATAGATATAGATATATAGATATATATAATCTGTAATACACCCAAAAGTTGGTCTGTTAACGTTCTACGTTCTGTAAATGATTGATGTGTACATGTTTCCCCCTGTAGAAAACTGCCTGCTGGAGGATGACAACACCTTCCACCTGGTGAGACCGGCGGACGAGATCGATGAAGTGAAGTCGAAGAGAGGCAGCATGAAGGACAAGGCCATGACCAAAGCTATCACCGAAATCTACCTGACCAGACTGCTGTCTGTCAAGGTGTGTGTGTGTGTGTGTGTGTGTGTGTGTGTGTGCATGCGCTCTGTGTGTGTGTGTGTGCATGCGCTCTGTGTGTGAAGAGATAGTTAAGAAAAGACCGTGAACATTTAATGAGACAAAGCGGGCAGGTCTTTCACAAATTCACAATTTGAAAGTTTTATGAAGGGAGCCCTTAGTTTGCCATTTTAGATCTCCTCAAAAAGCACTTTGACATAGAAAACAACCATTTGACACATTTTATTACGGATTACTTTTTAACACATTCACTGCCAGCCTTTTTTTTTTTTTTACTGTAGGTAGGTTCTGCCAGAGGGTTTTTTTGAGGATTCTGGCTCATTTTACAAGAGCCGAGGATTATTTTCTGCTTGGAGTTTGTGAACACAAAGTTCACAAAAGTACTAATAGAATGTGTGCTTTCTCTGTCTAAAAGAGTTAGTTTGTAGAGTTAGTAGTTATGTAGATATTAGCCGTTGAGTACAGCATGGTTTCAGCGTCTGAGAGTGAAAGCTGAGATAATCGCAGTTTTGTGAAATTCAATCAAACAGGCAGAACAGTCACTTTAACCATTTATTTTTGGCATCAGTGAGAGATCAGACATCTAAACAATATAGTTCTGAACGCCCTCTCCTTCAAACTCCTCCCTCCGTGGGCGTGTCTGGTGGCTTTCAGCCTGCGTTTGTCACAAGCGAGTGTTCTGCTGCTGCTGCTGCTGCTGCGAGTTTGAGCAGCCTCCCTCCCTGGCAGCGAGTGTGGATAGGGCTCACTTGTTTCTTGGGTTTGAGAGCTTTGATGAAGCTTTGTGCGATTCTAGGCTTTATGCTGCGTGTTTCAAACTGTGTTTTCCACCCAGTCTATTTTTGGAATCCCCCACCGCCAGCTCCCAGCGCGATAATGCGCGAAAGTGAAAGCGTTTTCGCCAATCCATTTTACAGTAGAGAATGGTTTCCTCGCGCGTTACCCTACAGTTTTGGCTCTGCTTTTCCTAGTGTGGAGAGCACTGTCGCCACTTAGTGGGTCCGTGGAATGGGTTGTACACGTTCGCTGACTCCAATATTTTTATAGGAGACGGGGGGAGCGTTGATCCACGCCCGACCGTCAAATTTTTTTTTTTTTTTTTTAAGACGAGATATCTCGTCTTTGGCAGTCAACGGTTGGATTCTGTAATACGAGATATCTCGTCATTGGCAGTGAACGTGTTAAATACCTTATTACCTTGACTTATTGTATTGTCTTGTCTAACGCACCTAGGGGATTGCTTCAATTTCGTTGTTAAACTGACAAATAAAGCTCATTCATTCATTACTGTGAAGACGTCTGAAACAAACACATTCTAATTAACTTTTACATTGCTTTGTGTGTGTGTGTGCGCGTGCGTGCGTGCATCTGTGTGTGTGTGTGTGTGTGTGTGTGTGTGTGTGTGTGTGTGTGTGTGTGTGTGTGTGTGTGTGTGTGTGTGTGCGTGCGTGCGTGCGTGCGTGCGTGCGTGCGTGCGTGCGTGCGTGCGTATGTATCTGTGTGTGTGTGTGTTACAGGGCACGCTGCAGCAGTTTGTGGATAATTTCTTCCGGAGCGTGCTGTGCTCCAGCGCGGCCGTGCCTCCGGCTGTCAAATACTTCTTTGACTTCCTGGACGAGCAGGCCCTGAGACATGACAACGTGGAGGAGGACACACTGCACATCTGGAAGACCAACAGGTACCTAACACACACGCTGCACATCTGGAAGACCAACAGGTACCTAACACACACCAGTGTTGTAGTCCAGTCCAGTCCGGTCCAGTCATTTTCAGGACTTGTGACTCAACTTGGACTTGAGCACTGATGACTCGGACTTCGTGCATCCGGACTCGGAAGTTGGAGACGAGGACTCGGACTTGTTAATTGATAAAGACATTTTGTGTGTGTGTTTGTTTGTCTTTTTTTTAACTGCCCTAATACTTTGGCATAAGGTTATTGATAGCTATATTAACACAGTGACATTTTTCAAAGGTACATTCAGCGATGTTTTTGTGTTAAAATAAGTGTTAAAGGACTATATGTATTTTTTCACCATGAATCCAACGCCGCCATCACTGAGTCTCTATGAGTCATATCATGGTTGCGGAGATATGTCCGCCCTGCATGCAGGACTACAGGAGAGAGACAGAGGACAGCGGGGGGGTTGGGGGTTTCAAGTCACTGACCAAACACTTTATTTCAGTGATTGCCGTCAGAATATAGAGCCATTTAACACTTATTTTAACACAAAAACATCGCTGAATGGACCTTTAAATTTTGTGCAAGGGTAGCCACCTAAATGCGGATTCACATTAAGTAACACCGGACTCAGACTCAGGTAATGCTGACTCGACTCAGACTCTTCTTTGGTAACTCGAACTTGGACTTGAAGACTGGGGACTTGAGACTTGACTTGGACAAGAGATATAGTGACTTGACTACAACACTGACACCCACACACACACGCACACACGCGCGCACACACACGTGCACACACACGCACACACACACACACACACACACACACACACACACACACACACACACACACACACACACACACACAGACACATTTAGATAATTTTATATGGATCCAAAAGTAGGGCAAATATGAGAGATCCAAATATTGTGGAAGAACCCAGTACAGTACAGTACAGTACAGTACAGTACAGCACAGTACAGTACAGTACAGTACAGTATATGATCATGGATGCACGTGGTTGTAGACACAGGAAAAAGATATAGCACAATGATAACTTACACTTATATAGAATAGATGCAAGCAGACGTATGTAAACATGTTCAGCACTCAAGGGCAAAGCATTGTCTTCTCCAGCTGGAAAGGCTGCCTATAGTGGCTGAGACTGAAGTTTGTGGACATGCCTCAGACTCCCAAACACAAGCACAATAAGTTGGCAGTTATAGCCTAAAGTCGTAATATGTTGTACCAAGGGCTGATATTTCATGAGTTTGGATGTGAAGCAAGTGTCCATGTACAGATCAAATGAGCTATTTCAATGATGGTAACTGATGTTCTGCTTTCGTTAATGAAAACTATATCCGGGGTATTTGGGATATTGTGCAGTGTTATCGGTGCTGTTGTGGTTAAACCAGTCCAGTTTTACAGTGTGTGTTTGTGCATTTTTAATGGACTAGTTTCGCCAAGCTGGCCCTGCAGCTTGCGTACGCAGGCTACCAAATTTGAAAACTAAAACACCTGTAGCCCAGCTGTGCACTGGTCTGCTCCAGCTGTTGATATCTCAGCATCTTGGTTAGAAAGGCCTCCTCAAGACTGTGGTCAAAGGTACAGACAAGATCTAGATCAAACGAAAGTTACGTATGTAACTACGGTTCTATGAATCCCGAATGACCGCCAGAGGCGGTGCTTAAGCACTGAATATTCCCCTTCGCGCATGCGCAGTTCGAGTATGTATACCAACAATGTCACCTGTGACCCCCTGGATGACCGGACAGAGGTTATATCTTCCGGTGTCATCAGGGATCATTTCCTACAGAAACTTCTGAGTGACAGAGCGCTCTGGCGGTCATTCGGGATTCATAGAACCGTAGTTACATACGTAACTTTCGTTCTATTTCATCCCTGCTGACCGCCAGAGGCGGTGCTTAAGCACTGAATGACTTATACCAGCAAAGTCACGAGGAATCCTGAGTACCCACCTCAATGAGTAGAATCAGAGGATTCTGGCACCAGGACCACGCCCAGTGGATGGGGAGTGGCAACATTCACCCGGTAGAACCTGGAGAAAGTGTCTGGTGACGCCCATGAGGCAGCAGCACATATGTCCCCCAGGGATACCCCTCTCAGGGCAGCCCATGATGTGGAGACACTCCTGGTAGAATGGCCCCTCACGCCGGATGGCAGGAGGCGGTTACTCGCCCCATAGGCATAGCTGATAGCGTCCACAATCCATTGGGACAGACGCTGTTTGGAGAGAGCGCAACCTTTGTTAGGGCCACCATAACAGAGGAAGAGCTGTTCTGACTGTCGAATGCACATGGTAGCTGTAATATAGGCTCTTAGGGCCCGCACTGGGCACAGCAGTTCCCGCTTGTCCCCCCTCTCTCCTGGTGGGGGATCAAATCGTGCAAGCCGTATTGGCTGGTTGAGGTGTGAGTGCGACAGCACCTTAGGGAGGAATGCTGTGTTTGGCCACAGAGTGACCCCCGAGCCATCTGAGTTCCACCTCAGACATGAGACACTGACAGACAGGGCGTGCAGCTCACTGACCCGCTTTGCTGAGGTAATGGCCAGGAGGAATGCAGTCTTGCATGACACCCACTTTAGCTCCGCCTGTGCCAAGGGCTCAAAGGGAGGCCTGCATAGAGCATCCAGCACCAGGGGAAGATCCCATGCTGGGATTCTCGGGGCTCTTGGAGGATGCAACCTCTGAGCCCCCTTCAGGAAGAGGAACACCAGACTGTGGCTCCCCACTGTGCCATTGTCGACTCTGGCATGTCGACACGATATTGCCGCTACGTACACCTTCAGAGTAGCAGGAGACCGGCCTTTGTCCAGGAGGGACTGCAGGAACTCAAGGACAGTAGGCACAGAACAATGTACTGGGTCCTCGCTCCGACCCATACACCAGTTGTAAAACAGCTTCCATCTCACTAAATCCAAATCACCTTGAGAAAGGCCAGTTTGGCCGAAACATGTCGGTGGAAGCCATATTTTATTAAAGGCTTTTAAAAATATTCTTGAAGAGTTGCCTTGGACTTCCTTTGTTCTTTCTGCTTCCATCTGTTGTCGTACTGCAGACGAGTGGATGGCGCCCTTGCATTCATTATAGTATGCCTGACAGGGTCTACACAGCTGCTGAGTAGTGGTTCGGGCCCTCCAGCAGCCAAACGCACAGCTGGAGGTGTTGGGGATTGGGATGCCAGATCTGACCTTCCAGTTGGGACAGGAGATCTCTCCTGTCGGGGAGGCGCCATGGAGCGCTGCGACAGAGTCTGTGCAGCAAAGGGAACCATGTCCTCCCTGGCCAGAAGGGGGCCACCAACAGAATCCTGTGCCCCTCCTGAAGAACTCTCTGAAGTACTAGCCGAATCAGAGGAAGCGGTGGGAAGGCATATAGAAGACCCTCTGGCCAAGGATGAGCCAGTGCATCCTGGCCCAGAGGGCTGGTTGTTTCCGCTAAGGAGAACCATAGAGGGCAGTGAGTCGACACCTCTGAGGCGAAGAGGTCCACCTCTGCTCTGCCGAAGCGGCTCCAGGCTGTGTGCACCACCTCTGGGTTGAGGCACCACTCCCCTGATGGAGGCTTTTGACGGGAGAGGAAGTCTGCCAAGTGGTTCTGCTCTCCCGGTAGATATATTGCCCGTAGGCTGATCAGGCGGGGGGCCGCCCATGTCAGGAGGTCCCTTGACACTTGCAGCAGCCGTGCAGACTTGGTTCCACCCTGATGGTTTATATGATAGACGGTCGAGGTGTTGTCTGACCGAATGAGGACGTGCCTGCCTCTCAGGTATGGCAGGAAGTTCTTGAGAGCTAGGTGCACTGCTCGCAGCTCCAGCACATTGATGTGTCCGGCGCGGTCTTCCCCAGACCACTGCCCGCGAGCCGTCCTGCTCTGCCACACTGCACCCCATCCTGCGGGGCAGGCATCTGTGGTGACAGTCTCCCTGCGGGACGGGATGGAGCCCATAGGGACCCCCCTTGCCATATAGGCCCCGTCCCTCCACGGGCTAGGGCGAGGAGACACTGCTGTGCCACTCTGACCTTTCTGTGTCTGTGCCGCTTGGCGTCCAAGCGGAAGCCGTTCAGCCACCTCTGCAGGGGGCGCAGCGACAGCAAGCCCAGCGGAACAACAGCTGCGATGGATGTCAGTTTGCCCAAGAGCCGAAGGAACGTGACATAGGGCAACAGTCTTCCCCTTTGGAACAAGGGAAGAAGGCGTAGGATGTCGTTCACACGGTGTGGGGACGGTCAGGCTGTCATAGTAACAGTGTTTAATGCTAACCCAATGAAGGTTGTGGTCTGAGATGGTTCTAGACAACTCTTTTCCATATTTACCTTGAGTCCTAGGTGGGACACGTGGGACAGGAGGCACCCTGTATCTTGGGCCACTTGAGCTCGGGATGGTGCGCAGACCAGCCAGTCGTCTAGGTACGGAAGGACCTTCATGCCCTGAGACTGCAGAGGTGCAAGCGCCGCTGCCACACATCTCGTGAACACCCGTGGGGAGAGAGAGAGCCCGAATGGCAGCACCCTGAACTGCCAGTGGTGGCCTCGATAGGCAAAGCGCAGAAACTGCCGGTGTTGATGGGCAATGGGGACATGAAAATAAGCGTCTTTCAGGTCTATGGATGTGAACCACTCTCCACGGGCTACAGTTCGCAGAACGTCTGCCGTGGTCAACATATGGAAGGGCATGACCTTCATGAACTTGTTGAGTCCCCTCAGGTCCAAGACTGGACGAAACCCGCCAGTCTTTTTCGGCACGAGGAAGTATGTCGAGTAGAACCCCCTGGGGTGCGACAGAGGGTCTACAGCCTCGATGGCGCCTTGGCCAGGAGGGCAGCCAACTCCTGGTCTAAGGCTATGGCTTTCACCGGGTCGTTTATGATGGTAATTTTGACCCGGCTGGATGTTGGGGGCCGGCGTCGGAATTGAAGCTTGTACCCGTGGGTTAAGGTGGCAACCACCCACGGGTCTGAAGCATGAGCAGCCCAGTACCTGAGCTGCTGATGGAAAAAATATCCGACAGCCGGCCCCGCGGCTTCAATGTCCGCCCCCCCGGCCCCTAGGGGCCCTGAAGGGGGGACGGACACACACTTGTAATGCCGGGAGGAGGCTGCGCATCGCAACACTCACCGGCAAGTCTGCAGCAGTAGGTATCGTTGAAGATACAGCTTTGCAAACAATTATGAAGTCACCTCACCTTGTCCGGAGAGGGAAGTGGAAAACACTGCCTTACCGGCGAAAGAACGCCGCAGCGTCCACCTGAACAAAAACTAACTCCTCTCATACGAGGAAGAGATTTCCGTCGCAGCTCCTGGAGGGCGAACGTTCGCTGCTCCGACCAACAACGGCCGCGGAACTACTAGCAACGGAATGTACGTTTAATATGAAGTATCTCGTAATGCTTTCAAAAGCACTCTGCGCGCGAGAAGTTGAAAAGGAAATGATCCCTGATGACACCGGAAGATATAACCTCTGTCCGGTCATCCAGGGGGTCACAGGTGACATTGTTGGTATACATACTCGAACTGCGCATGCGCGAAGGGGAATATTCAGTGCTTAAGCACCGCCTCTGGCGGTCAGCAGGGATGAAATAGAACACCTCTCTATGATTTACACTGACAACAACATCAGGCCTGTTAGCTGAGATATTAGAATGTGTGTGTCCAGTACACAAACACACACACACACACACACACACACACACACACACTCACACTCACACACCAGTAAAAAGTCATAGTTTAGTCGTAGTCAATGTTTTTGAAGAACCATATCTCCAATTTGATCAGGACGGCTAAACGATTACAGAGGGAAAAAGCGATACTGAAGAAGAGAGGAAATAGAGACAGATGACAGGGGGAGAGAGGGAGGGAGATAGACTCTAAACTGCTTCAAAAATGGCCTTGAGTCCAGCCTGTCAATCATCAGAAACACACACACACACACACACACATACACACACACACACACACACACACACACACACACACACAACTTGGAAATACAATGAAATATTCATGTTGCTGGTGCATTATTGAGGAGGGTTGTGGTCGTCGGGGGTAGCTGGGAGGTTTCTGCAGCAGGCAGAGATGGGAGGGGGAGAGCGGTGGACAGCTCTGATCTCTTTACAGGGATATGGCGCCCTGGGCCTGATGAAGCCTGGAAAAGTCTTAAAGAGTAACTAAACCCCACAGCTTTAAGCCTGGAAAAGTCTTAAAGAGTAACTAAACCCCACAGTTACTGTAAGCCTGGAAAAGTCTTAAGAGTAACTAAACCCCACAGTTTTAAGCCTGGAAAAGTCTTAAACAGAAACTAACCCCCAGAGTTTGAGCTGAAGTACTTCTACCCTGGAAATTAGGGGTGGGAATCACCAGATGCCCCACGATACAATATTATCACGATACTTAAGTCATGACACAATAGTATTGCAATATATTTAGTATGGTGATATATTGCGATTTATTACCTTTTTTCCACTGCAAATGATGTCCCCAAATGAAAACTTTGTCTGTTCATCTCACCTCAGTCATTTTTATTGCAGCCAAATTGTCAAGTAGGCAGACTGACCAACACTGTCATAAAAACCTGTCATAAATGTTGAATGCACCTGACAATTTATATAATAAAATATTGCGATACTTGGCATTCGTACGATACAATATTGCCACACAAAATAAACCCCACAGTTAAGCCTGGACAAGTCTTAAGAGTAACTAAACCCCAGAGTTAAGCCTGGAAAAGTCTTAAGAGTAACTAAGCCCCACAGTTAATTTTGGCGAGGGAAAATACTTTTTCAAATGGGTCCTCTTTTTCACAGCCTAATGTTGGGGTGTGTGTGTGTGGGGGCGGGGGGTATCTGCAGTGGAAGTGGTCCCTCAGACATTTGGTTTGGTACATAGTGTTACTTGGTCTGTAAAGTTTGGTACATAGTGTTACTTGGTCTGTAAAGTTTTTGTACATAGTGTTACTTGGTCTTTTGCACATAGTGTTACTTGGTCTGTAAACTTTGGGAACCCGTGTTCTAAGGTAAAGCTCTGTGCCCCTCCAGCTTGCCCCTGCGGTTCTGGGTGAACATCCTGAGGAACCCTCACTTCATCTTCGACGTGCACGTGACGGAGGTGGTGGATGCCTCGCTGCACGTCATCTCCCAGACCTTCATGGACGCCTGCACCAAGACCGAGCACAAGCTCAGCAGGGTCAGCCAATCACAGCCACCTCTCCAGCTTAGGACTCTCATTTATCAACATGTGCCTAGAATCCCTGCTAAAAATATTAATAACTTGTCCAGTGACTGTCTACACGATCCGATCTGTGTTTCACAATCTAGTGTCGTCTTGCAAAGGTATTCCACACATAAGTAGTGATGTTAAAAAAACACAAGTTATAAAGTAAACAAGACAACTGATTATCAATTGAGCAGGGAAATTGCATCCACGTGTGCGCGCGCAGTCACTGGATAGGTTAGTCGTTCTTCTAATGAATTCTTAGTAGGGATCGTACGCACAGTTTATCGCTCTATGATCACTAACATGACTATGAAACGCTGCTGTCTTAGTCTTACTCATCTCTCCCTGCAGGAGTCTCCCAGTAACAAGCTGCTCTATGCAAAGGAGATCTCCACGTACAAGAAGATGGTGGACGAGTGAGTTTGCTTCACTGAATAGACAGCACATAGAAAGGATGTATTGAGTGTTTAAGTTATGTGGCTGCCCAGCTGCATCATGGGAGTACTGTATATTGACAAGTCATTTGTAGCAGTCAGACTGGGTTATGTATGGGTTCCCCATTCATTCATTCATTAGTCCAAATGATCCCGTCCCAGGTCCTTTCTGTGTGGAGTTTGCATGTTCTCCCCGTGTTCGTGTGGGTTTTCTCCGGGTGCTCCGGTTTCCTCCCACCACCAAAGACATGTATATTAGGGTTAATACTCCTGTCAGTGCCCCTGACCAAGGCACTGGCAAAATAACTGGAGTTGGTCCCCGGGCGCTGCACTGTGACTGCCCATTGCTCCTAGTTCTAGGAAGGTTCCTAGTAGAGGCAGAGGATGAATTTCCCCATGGGGATAAATAAAGGATAACTGAACTAACTGATTTCCACTTAATGGTAAAATAGTAAAACAGCATGTAAAACATTTTTAGTAGAATAGAGAACATTAAAAAGTCCAACATAGAAGACGGAATGGACTGGTGAAACTTCATGAATCCCTGTGGACAAATACAGTACTGTTGAATGATAAGAAACACCTTACGACCCCAGATAACATCACTGATGACGCGTCCCAGCGCATGCGGCAGTAGTGTATTTGAGAATATAGAATCCTGGCTTGCCTCTGGCCAGTGACACTTAGGAAAGACTAGGTGACAACCAAGTATAGTTTGGTGACGAGCTGGAGAGACAGTTGACGGCCGGAGAGACGGCAACCGGTACGGGATGGGATTAGCACCCCATCTTGGCTCTCTCGTGAGGGAGAAATCCACAAACGCTACGGATTAGCCTCCTGAAAATCTGGGCAAAGATCGGCGCGGCCTGGGGTCCTTCAGGCTAGAGCGAGGTGCTCGACGCAGGTAAATGACGTGCAGCGCACAGGCCCTCTTGAGGCGTCCTTGAGGCATCCTCTCAGCCTCTGGATTGCCTTTGCCACGGGAGTGTCTGGTGAGACGAAGGAGGAGCACGGCCGGGAGAAACCCACAGAGCCTAGATCCTCCATGCACCGAAGGTCCAATACTGCGGCGTAGCACTAGCTCTATTGCAGCGGATTGGGCGTTCTCTCTTACCCCTCCCGCGGGCAACGTTGCAGACAGAGTAGTAAGGCTGATCCGTGAGCGGCTTCTGGGACGCGAGTCGGAGTCTTAATTGGCCTCGGCTGGGTCTACTGGGCGAGGGTGTATGATGTTGACAGACCCGAAACACCTTACGACCCCAGATAACATCACTGATGACGCGTCCCAGCGCATGCGGCAGTAGTGTATTTGAGAATATAGAATATAGACATCTGAGTTAGAGTTACAATTCAAAGTGTCAGTACTTTAAACTACATCACTTGTTTTGCTGTTTTGAAATTCAGTCACAGCTTTAGCTCAGTTACAGTCAAATATGGTGAATTTCCTAAGAAGTTTTATGCTCATTGGAGAGCAATAACAGCAGAAAACAATGTTTGGGGGCAGTCACATAGAGAAAAGTCTGTAGAAACGCATCGCCATCAAAACCATTGTTTCCCTATGGTACGGCACGCCTGGCGCACCCTCCTCTCTTGTGCCGTGCGTCGCGGTTTTCTGGTGGTTTTTAGGCAGGCATAAAAGTAAACATGTCTTCAACTCTTCAGCGCACAAGACACAGAGTCTTGTGCGCAAGACTCTGGTTGCTTGTCCACGTCCATCAAATCAAGCAGAAGGCGGACTTTCCTTCCTGTTTTGATGCAGTTTGGATGTGCTGAACGGTTGGACAGATGAAAAGCTAATATTAGCAATCTTTAACCCGGTCGCACATGCAGCACTGCTCCTCAGTGCTCCACAGGCGCACCAAGGTGTGTTACCCGACGTTCCCTCAACGGTTTTGACGTGGCTCGATGCTTCTCTGTGTGATCGCCCCCTACAGTAAGTCTTCTGGCTGCATAATTAGACTCTTTAACTGTGCGTGCGTGTGTGCGTGCGTGTGTGCGTGCGTGTGTTCTCCTCAGTTACTACAAGGGCATCAGACAGATGGTTCCAGTTAGCGACCAGGACATGAACACACACCTGGCTGAGGTGTCCAGGGTACGTGTGTGTGTGTTTATTGCTGTCTGTTTCCCCTGCATTTCTGTCAGTAGCTGTTACATATTTGTCTGTGTATTTCTGTCAGTAGCTGTTACATGTTTGTTTGTGTATTTCTGTCAGTAGCTGTTACATGTTTGTCTGTGTATTTCTGTCAGTAGCTGTTACATATTTGTCTGTGTATTTCTGTCAGTAGCTGTTACATATTTGTCTGTTTATTTCTGTCAGTAGCTGTTACATGTTTGTCTGTGTATTTCTGTCAGTAGCTGTTACATGTTTGTCTGTGTATTTCTGTCAGTAGCTGTTACATGTTTGTCTGTGTATTTCTGTCAGTAGCTGTTCCATGTTTGTCTGTGTATTTCTGTCAGTAGCTGTTACATGTTTGTCTGTGTATTTCTGTCAGTAGCTGTTACATGTTTGTCTGTGTATTTCTGTCAGTAGCTGTTCCATGTTTGTCTGTGTATTTCTGTCAGTAGCTGTTACATGTTTGTCTGTGTATTTCTGTCAGTAGCTGTTACATGTTTGTCTGTGTATTTCTGTCAGTAGCTGTTACATGTTTGTCTGTGTATTTCTGTCAGTAGCTGTTACATGTTTGTCTGTGTATTTCTGTCAGTAGCTGTTACATGTTTGTCTGTGTATTTCTGTCAGTAGCTGTTACATGTTTGTCTGTGTATTTCTGTCAGTAGCTGTTCCATGTTTGTCTGTGTATTTCTGTCAGTAGCTGTTCCATGTTTGTCTGTGTATTTCTGTCAGTAGCTGTTACATGTTTGTCTGTGTATTTCTGTCAGTAGCTGTTACATGTTTGTCTGTGTATTTCTGTCAGTAGCTGTTCCATGTTTGTCTGTGTATTTCTGTCAGTAGCTGTTCCATGTTTGTCTGTGTATTTCTGTCAGTAGCTGGGTTTCCATCCAATTGTTTTTTATGCAAATACCTTTTATTCTCGCTTGATGTCAGTGAGAGAATGATGTGATAGAGAAATGCTTTTGTTGAAAAAAAACAACAACTTTTGAGCTCACCTGCCAAGGGCTGAGAAAGTACCGGTACCTGCCAAGAATTATTTTTTGCTAGTTGTATTAATTTGGCATAGAAATGTGTCACCCTACCTGTTATCAGTGCTATTTCATGCATAGAATCAGCTACTTTGTAAGCAGAGTTAGAATTTCAATTTCACCTAACAAAGCTAGTTAATCATCCAGAGATTCCAGGCTGGAGAAACAGACATCCAATCAGAAGCCTGTTTGATACAGAGCCATTGTTCGAGACCAAAGACTGTAAATAACTGCATAACTGAGGCAGCATTCAAATGTTATGGTCTCAAAAGGTTATGTGCCAGTGTGGCAGGAAACCCTTATTCAAGACAAATATGACTGGCATTTGTTGCTGGGCAGGTGGTCATTTTGGACCATCATTATCTGTAAAAGATCTCAGAGAAATGTCCCATCCCAAATGAAGACATTACCGTTTGTTTTATTTTGTATGTTACATACTTATTGGCCAAGTTATGTTAGTTTATGGGGGAGGAATTCTGCCAGGGTAAAGAAGGAAGTGTAGTAGTAGTGCCTGCAGAGTTTTCAAATCAACCGTTTTAGGAAATGGCAAGCTGCAACAATCAGGTCACTTAAACTGGACCTTGTACCCATAATTATTTTTACAGCGGGGCATTCAAAAATAAGGTAGATAGAGAGCCAAAGTGAACGTCACTTCCTGCTTCAGCATGCGTACCAGAGATTTTCATCCGTCATTTATTTTCACATAGACATTTCGTAAAATGCTTATAAAAATAGTTGTACTTGTTCAAACCAAACGGTTCAGATATATTTAGAAACAGGAGAGACCACAGAACATTTCACTCAGACCAAAACGTAAAAGAATTGCGGCTTTAAATATATATATATATATATTTTTTATGTTTCGGTCCTAGTGAAATGTTCTATGGTCTCTCCTGATTCTAAATATAGCTGAATCGCTTGGTTTGACCAAGTAAAACTATTTTTATAAGCATTTTACAAAATGTCTATGGAAAATAAAATGGCGGATGAAATCCCTTGGTACGCATGCTGAAGCAGGAAGTGGCGTCAACTTTGGCTCTCTATTTATTCGGTTCAACCACCTGATAGAAACATGACTTATTATGCTTTTTGTTGTTGTTATTGTTGTGACATTTTAAAAGTTTGCATCCAAACCACTTGGCAGTGGGATGGAAAGCAGCCGGCGTCTCCCTGGTTGGAGTTGAGCCGTCTCTGTATGTAACGCGTGTCTCTTCTCTGCAGCAACACACAGACAAGCTGAACACCCAGGTGGCCTTACATCAGCTCTACCAATACGCCAGCAAGTACTACGACGGGGTAGGGCACTGCTTTTTTCTCTTTCAAAAGATTCAAGCAGACTGGGGCAGAGTAATGCCTACAATTAATACTGATAATATTAAGAAAGAATGCATTCTCTACATTGCAAACTATTTTTACAACACACTCAATGTGTGATCATGAAGGTATCTTCTGTCTGGCAGACATGCTACATTCAGTTTCATTTCAGATGTATATTATTTGAAAAGAATAGTGACTGTAGTGTCCAATGGGAAATATTCCCATGATCTATTATTAGAGCTGTAGACTATAAACTACACTATAAAGATTATAGATTATATATCTCAATATAATGACTTATTATGACTTACCAACTTACCTTTGCTGATGGGGTATTTTACTGTATTATAAATCAGATCTGGTCCAGTCCATGTCATCCACCTCTGATATGATGCAGTTTGATTGATTACATATTTATATTATAGAATTGATCAATTGTCAGTTGTAATTCGGGATGCACAATG
Source organism: Poromitra crassiceps (assembly GCF_964638095.1). NCBI lineage: Eukaryota > Metazoa > Chordata > Actinopteri > Beryciformes > Melamphaidae > Poromitra > Poromitra crassiceps. Next base: position 27,975 of record NW_028152160.1, on the reverse strand, counting down.
TCATCGGCACCTCATCGATATCGGCCAATATAGGCTTTAAAATGAAATATCGGCATCAACCTGAAACAAACATTTCTGCCGATAAAATTATGCTTTAATTACTCCCAAATAAAATAGGTGAAATAAGCCCAATTTGCCCTGGTTGTGGTGGCTATTGTCAGGATTGTCTCAGGGAAAGCATCATCCAAGCTTTTTTTAAAGTAGGATGAATCTTGTTGTTTTGTTTGAAAGAAAATATTACATAAATAAGAAATATGGCATGTTTTACGTAACCTAAGTTGAAGTAGTTTAATTATTTTGTCCAGTGAATTTGTACATTTTGAAAATAATTGTATTAATGTCTGCATCTGCCAGTGGGCCATCACAATAAGAGGAGGCATAATAATGTGTTAATTCCACTACAGGAGAGACTTGATGATCTCTGAAATTAGGTGGAAAAAAATGCGTGCATATATCAGCATCGGTAATCAGCCAGAAGATTTGGGAAATATTGGATATTGGCCCCAAAAAATCCAATCTGATGCATCCCTAGTTGTAATCATTGCGTTGTGATCTACCTCAGATCATCCAGTCGCTGGACGAGGACCCGGCCGCTCAGAGCAAACAGCTCACCCTCCGCCTGCAACAGATCGCCGCCGCCCTGGAGAACAAGGTCACCGACCTCTGACCGCACGCCACCGCACGGAGGGGCCAGGGGGAGGGGCTACGCCGGATAGTTTTCCCACACAAGGACTCAAAGGAGGAGGAGCTCTAGGACTCCACAGAATGTGTGCCCATGTGACGGAACTGGAAGGGGCTAGGGACGCCACGGAAAGCTGTTGACCATATAAGGATCGAAGGGGGAGGAGCTATGGGACTCTGTAGGTTATTGTTGACCATATGAGGACTGGAGATTTTGGACAGTGTTTAAGCAAGCCCAGAGTGATGTGACAGTGGTGTGGTGGTGGTCGTACAGGTATCTATTACAGTTGAAGGGCATACTTCCACTGGTGCCATTTGGTATCCCTACTCGAAACAGCGAGACGGGATGCAAAATGGCTAAAAGGGGTCCTTTTCCAGTGGTAATTATGCTTATAGATTGGTGTACTCTATTTAACTGTATGCCCCTACTACACCACTGTTACCTACAAGATTAGATTTGATCATATAAGGAGGTGCCAAAGGGCTCTAAGGAATGGAGCTTGAAGGTTTGTGGAGAATTGAAGTGATTAAGTGAAGTAATGACATATTCATTTTGACCACTCGGCCCCATTGGACATTTGGATTTGATGTACAATGACTCATGATAGGATCTGGATCAGAAAGACTTCAGCGGGTTTGGACATTCAGACTATGAGCTAACCACTTTTCCCTCTCCTACTAGGGCTAAAGCAAAGACTATGAACTCTGGACAAGAGGTGAATTTCCCTCTAAATGCTGCCAGGAAAAGGAATCTGTAGTATGCAACAGAGAAGTGTTTCATCCTAAAGCCAGGAGCTGCAAGGATGATCACTTTGAGCTTAAACGAGCTGGCACATTAATAATAATCGACCAATGAAAACCCAGTACGGTACACACCACTGATCAATCAGGGGTCTTGATTCTGACGGCACAACTGAGTAGAGTGAAATCAGGGTACGATGAGACTTTTGTCCAAAAATCCAAAATGTAACATGAACTTTACTTTTTCATGGCCAAATGCTTTTCCGTATTAAATACGCCACAGTATGTGTTTCTACGCTGATGACATTGTGTTGATAACTGCAGATAATCAGCTGGATCATTTCTTTCTGTGTAGGTTAAGTTTTAGTATTATGCTTTGTGTGGAAAATGTGCCGGTGCAGGCTTTAAGCAGAGGCTTTGCATTCACATAATACAAGATGAAATTAATCTTTTTAACAGACTGATAGATCGCCACTCACTTTATTTTTGTGATTTTTCTTTTGTTAATTGTTCCGACGTTAAGCAGGGTGGTCCATGATGTCATGTCTGTGTGTGTGTGTGTGTGTGTGTGTGTGTGTGTGTGTGTGTGTGTGTGAGAGAGCATGTGTGCGTTAATCATGCGATGCCATTGGACGGTTGTAAACACCCTGTTGCCAGTTAGGATCGGTTGTTTCTACTTCCTGTGTAAAATCATGACTGCCTAATCATGAGGTCTTAATAGCCAAACTTTAAATGTTTAGTTTTTAATTATTTTTTATCATTTGTTGATATTCCATTCTTTTAATGTGTGTACTGACGCGGTGTCATTTGCTTTGTTTGTATTTGTTTTCTATAGTTCTCTGTTATACTGCATACGTTGGAGGAAGTGGTCTTATAGTCCTCCTGAGACAGGGTATCCGTATCAGTCTAGAAAGTTTATAGAAAGTCATTTTTCACCATGTAACGATACAATATGCATCCTAAACACAGCTGGATTTCATGTCTCTACACAATTAATTTCCTGGTGTCCTTTTTCTTTCATTTAACCACTTTAATTATCTGTGTTCAATCACAAAATAGACTGCTTTTCTTTATTTCGATTTTTTTTAATTGGTCTTCAATTCCAGGCAGCATAAATGCATCTTAAAAAGTCTGAAATGTGGCTTTGTGAAACCTGTAGATACCCTGTACGGCCTGTAGGGAGGATTACACAGCCATTGCAATATCATCAGCCAGCGCAAGCAATAGCAATATTGTTGAGAATAATATTGGTGTGAGATAGATAAAAAAAATCAACAAAAAATATGCAAAGGCACGCAGATCCAAGCACCTCACAGCTGGCAGACAGATGAAAGAAAAAGACAATGAAAAAAGTAAAATGGCGTCTGCATACTAGTTACATTTGCATAATGTATTTACCAATTTCTGGATCAGTGTTGACAACTTCTTGGTTACTTTTCAGGCCTCCCTGGCGACTTTATTTCTTAAAAGTGACTAGCGACAAATCTGGCAACTTTTGACCATGTTAATGTTAATGTGTTGAATCAGGGCCAGTAGAATAAGAAGTGCAGTCT
>NW_028152160.1:0-20000 GCF_964638095.1 Poromitra crassiceps | reverse complement strand
GTTCCTCTTGTGTTTTTCCCTTTTTCCTTTCTTTCATGCACCCTTTAGTGTTTAAAATTAGGGAACACTTGAAAATCTCCCCTGTATGTATGGTTACTTGTGTTTTAAATGTTTTACCGTAGGCTATATTCCTCTAATCAGAATGGATTCCTTTTATAATGTTGTGGATTTATATAGCACCTTTCACAGAACCCAAGGTCACTTAAATTCTGTAGTGTTTCTCTGTTTTGTTGTATGCTGTGTATATAAAGCAATTTGAACTGCAGTCCATGTCTGAAATAAATAATGTTTAATAAAGTTTAACATGACCATGATTAGGTTATTATACAACAGTGTTTCTCAACCACTGAGTCGTGGCCCACTGCTGGGCTCAGAGTGCCATCTAGTGAGCCGCTCCAGTTAAGATGCTTCTTAAGAGCCTTCTATTTTTTTTATTTTTCTCTTCTGTTAAGAAGGCGTTTGGGAAACACTTCTTTGGAGCCTTCTTAACTCCTTAATAAGCTTCTTAACTCCTTAAGAAGCTTCTTAACTCTTAAGAAGCTTCTTTGTTGGGAAACTCAGCCAATGCTTGTTTGAGCGAACGTTAGCATACATAGCCACGACTTAGCAGTGGGGCACATACTGTACCTCCAGCGCTTGCATTTCCCCCGGGCGATCTGCTGGTCTCTCCTCCGCACCGGTTGGTTCACTGGGCCAGCTCTCAGCACAGCTCTCAGCACAGCTCTCAGCACAGCTCTCAGCACAGCTCTCCAGCACCCCGACAGCTCGTCCATTCTGCTGGTGTGCCAAACTCCACAACGCGAGGAGGGCGTTACTGAAGCAACCTGACGGACGACTAACACGCGTAACATACTGTAGTAGTCTACACTGAGGCACATGATGTACGGGGTCCGGTTCACGCTTACACATGCAGTCAGTAGTTAATTCATTAGTGAGGCCATTATCTCTGGTTCAGGGTCCAGCACGTACAGGTCGGCGTCCATGTGCCGTTCTGCCAAGCTCTCAAATGCCCCACACGTGATCCGTGGTAAAACAGCTCTGCGCGTGCTGTACCATTGTTTCCTATGGGGAGAGCGGTGCCCCCCAACTATGCTCGAATTTGCCACTGTGCGCTGAGGTCAAAGTTCAAATTGTTTGAACTTTGACCGACTAACCGCTGACCTTTCTTCACTCTGCCTCGTGGTGAGAGAAGAGAAGATCACTTATCATGTGGAGGCAGCTTCACTAAATGACCCCTGACATAGATATTATATTACTATAGATGGGTCACCGCAGGCTCTGCCAATTCTAACAAATGGTAGCAGCAAGTCTCCTAAGTCAACCATTGAGTCAAACCTGCCGAAAGTCTCCTAAAGTGGAAAACCATGGGCAAAACCCACGTGACAAAATGACAGGAAGTGAGTTGAAGTTGCTCCGTCTTGCTTGAAATCCCATCGTCTTTGCCCCTGAGCGATAGGTCGGCCCGCCCTCAAGCCACCACGCCTCAGCCAATCTGCTCAGACATACATGTACATGTATGACAAACATGCTAGTCTGGTTAAAAGCATCCTGATTCGTTGTCTCACATTGTTTCGCTGTGTGTGTCAGTCTGGACTCCAAGTTGTCCACAGTCATTTCAGTGTCGCCAAATCCAGTCCTTCAGCCAATCAGCGTCGGATCCAATCAAATCCAAATCCACTCGGAAGAACGGTGAAAATGTCTTTTCCGCCAATAAACTCTGCTGCTATACTCCTGTTCTTGTTTAAAGGAGAACTTACCCCAAAACACTTTTTTCAGCTTTTAACCAATATATATGACTTTGGGGGTGATGTGTGAAGAATGCTGGTCAAAACTTCCACATTTGTGACCAAACTGTTGCCATTTTACCATTTGTATCATTTTTCAGCAGCATACCTGGCATAAGCGCCCTCTAAGGGTGGAACACTGCTTTTTTTTTGCCCTCAAATGAATGGGAGATTTGGTACAACCTGATGTCACGTTGTCCCCAAAGACTATGGGATTTCAAGATAGTTACTCCCCTACTCCCCCTGTACCCTTTCGGCTCCTCACAACTCCAAGCCTATTCCCATGATGTCACTTGACCTGTTAATCACCTGTAAATTGATTACAATCGCCTGTTATTTTCCTACCAACTCCTATGTAACACAATACTATCAATAAACGCCACTATAATCATAAAAGGAAGGACATGGCATTGTGTTGCTGTAAATCATTCCCAACCAAAAACCCTGTGCTCTTAAAATACTGAACACCACGTTGTCATATTTGACACATGTCTTCATTGTAGACAGTTTATCGCTGAATGTGTCATTACATTATTAATATCTTACCTGGATAAGCTCAAATGATGATGTTTATATTATCAGTCCGAGTTGGAAGCACTCTCTCCCGGCCAGTCAGGCGGGAGAGAGTCGTATCCTCATGCACGAGCCCCAAGCGGGGGCGCGCGCAGCAGCAGCAGTGCTCTGCCTCTCATGGCCGAGGCGGGGGCTTTTGCATGGGATGAGAACAGTCTGACATTTCCGCAAACAAATCTCATCGCAGTTTAGCGCACATGTAAAATATAACGCTATACTACGACGTGAAAACGTGACAAAGCTGCTCTAAACACATCGGCTACTATAATATATTTCCCTGCATCTCATACTGAGATTATATCGGTATTGAGTTTGGACAGACTGAATGGGCCGAGGAGGAGAAGAGCTCTGCAGCTCTGCCCTGCGCTGCCTGCACCCTGAGAGGAAAAATCAGAGGTGCTGTAACTTTTAACAAGAATCACGAAAAGCCCCAAAACGCAAATTAAAAACGGATTTCATGGCGCGGTTTATCGCAAGTTGGACGAGGGAATGCCGTGGAGAAATCTCGCATTGTGATTACATAAGCTGAGAGCGGGGCGTTTGTCCTCACTGTGCTGTGTGCTGCGGTAACGAGCCTCGCGTCACTAGTCTCTCCTAACGTAACATAAGACAAGCCACGCACACACACATGGGAGAAAAATAATTAAATTTCTAGTTCGCCACTGAATGGCCAAATTGATATAACTTTCAACCATTTTGAGCAACGCTGTTTCCATACAGGCCACCAGCGTTGGCTAGTTGTTGATATTTATAAAGATATTGCAGCTCTCAAATAAATTATTTTCGAGGCGGTGGGCAAACTGTAATGGCGTCGATTTCCGGAAAAAAAAGAGTATAGTATAGACAAGAGTATATGTAATTTCTTGGTTTTTTCCATAGGTTTTTTCAAATCACTGTTCTGATACATATCACATGGTCACCTTTTTGACCATGAGTGTATGAGATCAGCCGATTCTGCAAATATAGTTATTAATGATGATGGTTCTGAAAGACTGCCTTTTAATAATTTTAATGATCTTAACAATTTTAACTTTTTAAACAATGATAATCCTGTACCTATGGTTCATTATCCCCCTCAGTTTACCCTCCATCCACTTCCTCCTAGTATGGTTACTGAAGCTCTTTTAGAAATAGACTCCAAGAAAGCAACTGGAGAGGACAACTTGGACCCCTCTCTTCTCAAACTCTCTGCCCCCTTAATCTCAGAGTTTATAACACATATTTTTAATTTAACTATTTTAACTGGCGCAATTCCTAAAGTATGGAAATCGGCCCACGTCATACCCTTGCACAAGGGAGGATGCAAAAGTGATTTAAATAACTACCGCCCTATCTCAAAGCTGTCTTGTCTGTCTAAAACCCTTGAATCACTAGTAAATAAGCAACTCAAGGCATTTTTAAATAGACATTCTGTTTTAACACCTCACCAATCTGGTTTTAGATCAGAGCATAGCACCATTTCAGCAACTTCTCTTATTTTAAATGATATTGTGTCAGCTGTAGACAACAGAAAACACTGTGCAGCACTTTTTGTAGATTTATCTAAAGCATTTGACACAGTAGATCACTCCATTCTCCTGCAAAGGCTATCAAGTATTGGTTTTGATCATAATACCTGTAGATGGTTCCAAGATTACTTGTCCGATCGACAACAGTGTGTAAAAGTGGGAAATGTTAGATCAGAATTCTTATCTGTAACTAAAGGTGTCCCGCAAGGCTCAATATTAGGACCAGTTCTATTCACTGCTTATATCAATGATATAATCCTGTACTTACAATCCTGTAATGTCCATCTTTATGCAGATGATACTATTTTATATTGTTGGTCTGACTCTCTCAAATCGGCTACTGAAAATCTGCAGCTCGCTTTTAACGCTTTGCAAAGTGCTCTCACTGATTTGAAACTCGTATTGAATGCGAACAAAACAAAATATATGCTATTCTCCAGAGCCAAAGATATCGATTATAGCACCCTCCAAATCTGCACTTTAAATGGCACAGTCATTGAAAGAGTCCCTCATTATAAATACTTAGGCATCTGGATCGATGATAAATTCACTTTTAAACCACATATTGAAGCACTTGTTAAAAAGTCAAGAACAAAGCTTGGCTTTTTATACAGAAATAAGTCATGTTTTCCTATGTTTTGTAGGCGAAAAATTATTGAAGCAGTCTTCCTCTCAGTGCTTGACTATGGTGATGTCATTTATAGACATGCGGCATCCTCCACTCTTAAACCGCTAGATGCTGTCTACCACTCAGCCCTTAGATTTATAACTGGAGACACCTACAATACTCACCACTGCACTCTCTATCAGAAAGTTGGCTGGCCTTCCCTTTCTGTTAGAAGAGACCAGCATTTGTTTTTATTTATTTATAAAGGGCTTCTCCAAAAATTGCCCCCTTATTTAACATCCCTTATTAGATGGAAAACTGATACATGTAACACTCGCTCACGGGATGTGTTAACACTACAAATTCCAAGAATAAACACTGACCTAGGAAAGACTGCTTTTAGATTTGTTGTGCCATATTTTTGGAATGAACTACAGTGTACTCTGAAATTGGATACTCTGGTTTCAATGGGTCATTTTAGATATTTAATCAAAACCTTGATTGATTTTAGCTGTCACTGTTCTTAACTCGTTTTTAACTTCACCTATGTATGTGCTATGTTTTTTTTTTACAATGTTTATTTTTATTTGTGTGGTTGCTGTTTTTATGGTATTATGTTCTATTGATTGATGTTTGTATTACGCATTTGTACTCAGGTCTCACTTGAAAATGAGATCTTGATCTCAATGTGATTTTACCTGATTAAATAAAGGTTATATATCTGGGGGGTAAGTCCCCCTTTAATTTCTGCAATAACTGCACTTATGGCTGTGTAAACTCGATGAATGTTGACATTACTGCTCTTGCTTCCAAAGTTATTTTAGTTGCCAAAACAAAACCAACATTCACCAATGTTGTTTTATCTGCGTGACGTTTTCAAAATAAAAGACATTTGTTTTCAAATTTTGAAATGCTACAATTTTAGAACTTTAGAGCCGTTTTTGTGAAACTAAAATGTCTTTCGTTGTGGACCATCGTTGCTATGTCACAATTGTTTTGGAGATGCATTGAGTTGCTCAAACAAATTTGCAACTTGCCAATCGTGTGTTTGATTAGGAATTATGGAGGTGTGTACGTGGGTCTGCCTACAGACCTGAACGACATTCCTCAAGTCCAGATAGGATCGCTCAGAGCAGGTAAAACACACACACACACACACACACACACACACACACACACACACACACACACACACACACACACAGCTCCAACGGGGATCAGAAGTAGGCTAGTCAATATTAAGGCTTTATCTGGGTTGTCTGGGCTTCCAGCGCTCTTATCCACCATGAAGCTGTTTAGAAAAGAAAAGGGGCTTTTGGACTGAGTAAGGTGAGTGTGTGTCTGAGCTAACTTGTTAGCAGGTCGTGCTAGCTTCTCTGGCATCGCTCCAACCGCTTGTCTGCAGCCATGTGGTTCCTCGTGGATCCACCGGTATTCCTCCTCGGTGTCTGTTTGGTAGTTCAGACATATAAGACGCAGACAAAAACTCAAAACAAAACTTTACAGAAAAGTGCAAAATTCCATTCTATTGTCCATATCGCAGCAGCATCCAGTCGAGATACTGTCCTTTACACAGTCACAAAATGGCTCTCAGCCATTCACTCTCCTCCGTGAGACCGCTAGCAGTTAGTTTACCCGGAAGTCCTTCGAGACTTCCTCAACGGCATAACCCTGTAAGCTCCACCCCCTCAGTCCGAAAACCAATCAGAAAGCCACGAGGGCGTATCCTGCCATAACGGCAAAACAGAACCAGGAAACATGGCCATGCCAATTCCACCGAGCCCCAAGCCTCGAAGAATGACCAAAAGACACAGGGACACTCACCCATATGCCGTTTTGGGAGACAGTGGAAATTGACTTATTCTGTCATTTCCGTATGAGGACGTGTTGTGGGAAACATTTACTCTGCATGCAGCCGAGCATGTGTGTGTTGTTTCTGCTCTTAGTGTGAGGCATGCATACGTGACAATAAACTGTACCACACAAACACACACACACACACACACACACACACACACACACACACACACACACACACACACACACACACACACACACACACATGCTGTGCATCACCCTGAGATGTAGTCCCTCTCCCATGCTCTCCTGACCCCAGAGACAGAACAGGAAATTGAGGCTCTGTGTGTGTGTGTGTGTGTGTGTGTGTGTGTGTGTGTGTGTGTGTGTGTGTGTGTGTGTGTGTGTGTGTGTGTGTGTGTGTGTGTGTGTGTTCTTGTACATCTTAGTGAGGACCGATTTGAGTGTTATACCTGGGAAGTTAGGACATGTTGGTCGATCCTCACTTTCTCACACACCTTGAATGGGCTGTTTGAAGGTTAAGACTTGGTTTGAAAGGTTAGGTTAGAATTGGGTTTAGGTTAGGTTTTAGTTAGGCATTTAGATGTGATGGACATGGTTAGGGTTAAGCGCTAGGGACAATGAATGTCCTCACTAAGATAGCTGTACAAACATGTGTGTTACATATAAGGGCTGAGTTTCCCAACAAAGAAGCTTCTTAAGAGTTAAGAAGCTTCTTAAAGAGTTAAGAAGCTTCTTATGGAGTTAAGAAGGCTCCAAAGTGTTTCCCAACCACCTTCTTAACAGCTTTCTTAACACTTAGCTAAAGAAGGATCTTAAGAAGCATCTTAACTGGAGCTGTCAACCATCTCGATGTGAGAGGTCCTCTGTGGCCCACTAGATGGCACTCTGAGCCCACCAGTGGGCCACGACCCAGTGGTTGAGAAACACTGTTGTAGAATAACCTAATCGTGGTCATGTTAAACAAGAACTTCTTCTATTAAACATTATTTATTTCAGACATGGACTGCAGTTCAAATTGCTTTATACACATCATACAACAAAATTGCGAGAAACACTACAGAATTTAAGCGACCTTGGGTTCAGTGAAAGGTGCTATATAAATCCACAACATTCTTATTATACTGTAAAAGGAATCCATTCTGATTAGAGGAATATAGCCTACGGTAAAACATTTAAAACACAAGTAACCATACATACAGGGGAGATTTTCAAGTGTTCCCCAATTTTAAACACTAAAGGGTGCATGAAAGAAAGGAAAAAGGGAAAAACACAAGAGGAACAGTGGACACAAGTATCTCCTTTTGCCTGACGCGGCTGGATCTGCCAGTGTTTTGTCATTAACACATTCACTGCCAGCCTTTTTTTTTTACTGTAGGTAGCTTTTGCCAGAGGGTTTTTTTGAGGATTCTGGCTCATTTTACAAGAGCCAAGGATAATTTTCTGCTTGGACTTTGTGAACACAAAGTTCACAAAAGTACTAATAGAATGTGTGCTTTCTCTGTCTAAAAGAGTTAGTTTGTAGAGTTAGTAGTTATGTAGATATTAGCCGTTGAGTACAGCATGGTTTCAGCGTCTGAGACAAAAAGCTGAGATAATCGCAGTTTTGTGAAATTCAATATCAAACAGTCACTTTAACCATTTATTTTTGGCATCAGTGAGACATCAGACATAAACAATATAGTTCTGAACAGTAATTTCCTCCATAGCAGCACCCGCACCCCCTCTCCTTACAACTCCTCCCTCCGTGGGCGTGTCTGGTGGATTTCAGCAGCGTTTGTCAGTCACAAGCCAGTCTCTCCTGCCTGTCTGAGCAGTGAGCAGCAGCCTCCCTCTCTGGCGGCCCCTCGTCGGCGAGCGTGGATGTGGCTTAATCCGTTCTTGGATTTTCGGTTGAGAGCTTTGACGAAGCCTTGTGTGACTCTAGGCTTTATGCTGCGCGCTTCAAAGTGTGCTTTCCACCCAGTCCACCTTTGGAACCCCCCACCGCCGTGCGCCCGTGTGAAAGGTTTTCGCCTACAGTATGAGAATGAGGCTCGTTCGCTTCTGGGTCCTCGGTTGAGCTCAGCTGGAATGCGTGCGTTTCTGGCCAAACAACACTCAATAGTCTGAGCACCGTCGCCACTCAGTGGGTCGGCGGAATGGATTGCACACGCCCGGCGGCTCTAACAGTATAATAGAAGATGCAAAAGGGCCAGATCAACGATCCACCGTCAAAAAAAAAAAATCGATTCTGAAAACGTGTTAACACGTTGTTGGCAGTCAACAGCTGGATTCTGAAAACGTGTTTACACGTTGTTGGCAGTGAATGTGTTAAGAAGGTGTTAAGAATGCCCCAGACCCTTCTTACAAAACCTTCTTAACGAAAGATCATCTTAGCGCTTAGAAGCTTTTTGGAAACGCAGCCTTCTTAACAGAAGATAATTTTAGGCTAAGAAGCAATCGGGAAACGCGTTGGCTTCCTTGGCTTCTTACGGGAGCCTTAAGAAGGGTCAAAGAAGCTTCTTAGCGCTAAGAAGCTTTTGGGAAACGCATGCCTTTGTAACGAAAGATAAGCTTAGGCTAAGAAGCAATTGGGAAACGTGAAAAAAAAAACGGGACCAGTGACATCACTGGTCCACACTAACTCAAATTAATAACTCATTAACTCAAATCAACTCTCAATAACTGTCAAACTAGATGAATGATGAATAGTTTGACAGTTATTGAGAGTTGATTTGAGGTAATGAGTTATTAATTTGAGTTAGTGTGGACCAGTGATGTCACTGGTCCACACTTTAACACTCAATAACTGTCAAATTAAATGACAGACTTCAAAACAGTTTACAGTTTTCTGATATACTACTCATGTTCTAATGATACAAAGCTGGTTGAAAATGGGCGGAGTGTTCCTTTAAGAAGGGTTAAAGAAGCTTCTTAGCGCTAAGAAGCTTTTGGGAAACCCAGCCAAGAGCGTTTTTAAGCCTTTGTTTAGACTCATATGTGGTGTATTTTACACATTTACTGTACATGTACATTCCTTCATATATTTATTTAAAATAGACACTTTATACCACACTTATTGTATATAATAGTTACTGTATATTTACATTCCTTCATATATACGTATTTAAAATGGACACTTTACACCACAATTCTATATAGTAGCTATTATACATTTTTGCTAATGTCTAAATGTAGCCTTCTTGCCTTGTCTGTTTTTGACTTGGGCATACCTTTCTTTCTTTCTGTATGTGTACTTTGATCTTTGTATGTGTACATGGCCAATAAAACTGCTATTTGTTTTGCAGTAATTTGTGTGTGTGAGAGAGAACAACGTGTGTGTTGTAGTCATGCTGCGTGTGCATCTGGTATGTGTGTGTGTGTTAATTAATATTCTTGTTCTCCACAGAGAGAGAGAGTGAGGGGTGTGTCTATGTGCGTTAATTAATATTCTTGTTCTCCACAGAGAGTGAGCGAGGGGCGTTGTCCCTCAGGACACCGCTGTGGGGGACACTCTTAACACAATCTTAACGAGCCACCAGGTGTGTGTGTCTATGTATGCGTGTGTGTGTGTCTGTATGTGTGTGTGTGTGTGTGTGTGTGTGTGTGTGTCTGTGTGTGTGTGTGTGTGTCTGTGTGTCTGTGTGTGTGTCTATGTATGTGTGTGTGTGTGTGTGTGTGTGTGTGTGTGTGTGTGTGTGTGTGTGTGTGTGTGTGTGTGTGTGCATGTGTGTGTCATGACTCATCTCCAATTTCTCTCTCCGTTCAATTAATGAGAGCTCAGTTGTTAAGACACTCAATCATGTGCAGCTTTCAAAATAAAAGTCTTTCTATTATCTATACTGCTGCCAGACATTGACATTGACAACAGTGGGCTACTGTCGGTGATTGTGTGATTGAGGTGACTCACACAATCACCTAGCCTACTGTAGCATACATGACTTGGCAATGTCTGGCAGTAGTATAGAATAGAGAGGCTTTTATTTTTGAAAGAATGCACATTTGTGAGTGTGTGTGTATGTACATAATTACAGTAGATTATAAGCCCATTAGAAACAACAATTAAATCATCTGACAAACACCAGAAAATTACATTGATCTTCTTAACATCATGTCCTATTAGTGTTGGAGGCGAGACCGCCGAGACTGAGTCAAGACCAAGACCGAGGGGGAGCGAGCCCAAGTCATGTGGTCTTGAAACAAAATCTCAAGTCCGGCTTGTCCAAGACTGAGTCTAGACCAAGACCGATCTCGACTACTCCAACACTATGTCCTATATTGCACACCTATATTTTTTGCATGTTGCCTATATCATGCTTTATGCATTCACAATGCACTAATGATGCCCTAGCTCCACCACTGGGCCTTTTTCACAGCGGCCATTATGTGTCTAAAAGGCAGGAAGTAGCACATGTGCACCAAAACATTTTTTTTTTACCTTTATTTATACAGGGGGAGTCTCACTGAGAGCAATGCTCTCTTTTTCAGGAGCGCCCTGTTCACATTCACACCTGGAAGCTGACCAGTACAACCACAGTCTGATCTGCGGGCCACTGACCAGCTCCACTGGAGCAGTTGGGGTTAAGGGCCTTGCTCAAGGGCACCTCAGTGGTGGTTATGAGGGAGGGGCAAGCGCTGCCTGAAAACATGAATTAGGGTTTCCAACTTCCAGTCCATTTAGGTGTTCCAGTGCTGGGGCCCTAATTAAGAGAATTGGTTGCACCTGTGTTTACCCTGCCTTTTAGACACAAAATGGCGGCTGTGAAAAAGGACCATTGAAGTAGAGTGTAGAGTGAAATTATTTCTATCAGTTTGAATCAAATTCCATCTAATCCTAATTCCATTCCTTCCTTTCTGGAGTGAGTGTGCTGAAAGAGTTCTAGCCGGGAGCATGTGGGATGGCTTAACTAGAGAAGAAGAAAAGCTTCAGGTCGTCAGGCACCCGGGAAGCCTCGGCAGCACCAGGAGCCCATCTTCTCTCTCAGCTAGCCTCAGTCTATAAGAGCTGCACTGGGATAGGTTCCTTCCGGGTTAGACAGACAGACAGACAGACAGACAGCACACACACACACACACACACACACACACACACACACACACACACACACAGAGCCATTAGGGGTTGATGTCGTTAAAAGTACCAATACCATAAAATAGTTTGTCTGAGTTTTGGTCTGAGTGAAATGTTCTATGGTCTCTCCTGATTCTAGATATAGCTGAATCACTTGGTTTGGCCAAGTAAATCGATTTTTATGTGCATTTTACAAAATGTATGTTTATTTATAAGTTTATGGAAAAATAAATGGTGGATGAAATCCTTTGGTTCATATGCCTAACCCGGAAGAGGGTGTGACTTTGGCACTCTATTTGGCTTTATGAGACTGTGGAGCATGTTGGGTGGAGCCGACAAACTGATCTGGGCATAGGCTGACGTGGTTTTCTGGAAGTAGATGTCAAAGCAGATTCACAAAATGGTGATAGCAGTGTTTTTGCTGTTTTTAGAGCAAAAGAGCAAAAGAACCGCCATGCGGCCGCGAGGTGAAACACGACACAAACTGGCATCTGATTTGAAGGTGTAAAGAGTGAGACAGGTGGGATTTGAACCAGTGAACAGCTACACCAAGCAGTTTATCTCACTGAGATAGAGCCAGGAACTGTCCAGTCTCCATCAGCTTATTTCTATGTGTTCACACTACTGATGATAAAGAAGCATCACTGCTGGCATCTTACAGCCAGCAGCTTATCATGTGAACATTTCTGAAGCCAGAGCCTGATGCAGGAACTGAACCAACAACCTTCTGCACCACATCCATATGTTTATCTGGGTGAACTACAGCCCACCTATGGATGACAATATTATGGACGAATAATCATCTCTGTATTTTTAGGCTGAACAGTGACACGATACTGTATGTATGTCTGTATTTTCTACAAGTGGGCTAAATGTTGTAAATGAAAGCCACATGTGAGATGTAGGTCTGGGCGATATGGAAAATCTGCTTTTCATAATCAATTTAGACATCAGAAATGTGTCATGAATCAAATATCTTCATATCATCACAATATCATTCCACTTAAAGATGATAAATGATAATATTGAATTATTGCCCAGCCCTAGGTTTAGGTAAGGTAAGTAAAACAACGGTTAGGTTTAGGCAACTTGGTTGGGGTTGGGGTTATGTTTGGTTCAGGATTCGAACCAGGTCTCGAACGGTCTTTTCTCTAGTGCAACTTTGACCTACTTAACCCTCAGACTGTGAGACCGCCAAGGTCCTTCAGCATACCTTCTGCGTTGGCAATAATAACGGAGAGGGGGCGTGACAAATCGGTGTATTTTGACGCCCCAGGAGTGAGTTTGGGAATACAGCTTATTATGCAACTAATTTAAAATTATTTAAAAATCCAACTGTTAACATGTATGTTACATTCTGATGCCATGATAAAACACTTGCTTGTATTATCAATTTATTTTCTCTAAATTCAGAATTTTATTATTTAGGAAAATGAATGATCAGATAGAATAGACAGTCTGGAAACAAATATTTTTCCACACTCTTTTCCTTTTTCCATACTTTTCCAGACCTGGAAAATACTAAAATCAAATTCCATACTTGCTTAGGAACCCTATATATATATATTTGAGAATCTCTTTCATATCCAAGAAAAATTGGTAATGTAATCAAATCTAAATATCGAATTGAGAAATCAGTGGCGATAAATGTGCACTGAATTTGTGTGATTCTTGAATTCCAATGATTTGTAGCTGCATTTTTAAGGAGATTTCAATAGACACTAGAATTTAAATAGGGCAAATAGGGAGAATCTTTATAGCCTGGTAAACCAGCCGGTCACGTGAACTCACATTTCATTTCACGTGACCGGCTGGTTTACCAGGCTATAATCCTTAGTGTTTCAACAGGTGTGGCATAGAAAATCTTACAGCAATGTGAAATTGTATTTACTTGTCTAAAATTCAGTTTCTCAATCTTCAATTTATACCTGGAAATAAATTTTACAACTGCTAACTGCAATTATCTACTTCTATTGTACCAATTTGTTAGCTATAATCTGGCCACAGTTTCAGCCAGAGAAGCAGTCTGAGGAAGAGCCTTGTTGCTGGAAACACCACACAGCAGAAACTAAAAGTCTTTAAAACAGGAGCTATTTAGTTAGATATCTCCTTTTTTTTTTTTTTTTATCTGCCAGGTATTCTTTGATCCAGCACCCATCCTATTGGGCATTGGGATGTGTGTTTTTCATCATTTACCCATGTTCCGGCCAGCCCATGAAAACTGTCTATCTTGCAGATATGTAATCGTTGATTTTTATTTATCTTTAAAAAAAACATCAAAGATTTTGGCTTAGTTCCAGCCAAGCAATTTGATTGGACAAGAGGCATTCCAGCTGTGATATTTAGTAGAACATCACGAGACGTTTCACTGTATGTATATCACTGTGTCACAGCTGTTTTAATCAAGGTTCCTACAAATATTCCAGACCTCTCTGTAGATTTTTCAGACCATATTTGACATTGAGTACACAAGGGCTAAAAACAGGTTGTAAATGATTTCTTTTCAAGTCAACTTTGCATCTCAGGGCTTGTGGATACTTGGATTTCACCAGGTAAGCGGTATGGAAGCTATCCCTTTGGAATAATCTGATCCCGTCAGTGGTGTAAAAAAAGGCAGCTTGTTTAGTGCAGTAGGGGCATGTGGGACAAGCGGCTGCTAACCGAAGCCATCTTGGTCAATACTGCATCAATTTCAAAGATTTCGGTTCACATTAGTTACTGTATACATAAAAAAGATGAGGTTGAAAAATATATGAATTCTCCTTTAACACTACATACTGTACATATCATAGATTAAACCCTTCAGCTACATCTGCTCACTCACAATGTCAAAATATAAGCAATATGATGTATAGATTTTGAGATAGTTTGACACACTTGTTTTTTTCCCTGAGCAATATAGTTTAATTGTGAAACATACCAACGAAACAGATGTTTAACAGGCAGAACATAACATCCAGACAAACGTAACAAACTGCCTCTAAATTGATCGGTTAACACATGGCAATATAATTATGCATGTTGAGAGTGGGAAAACAGTAAAATCTCCCAAAATTGCTGCCTGTATCTCCGAACTATCTCTTTAACCAAATCACACATTGGTTAATTGGGCAATTCTATGTGGTCTCCTTTTGATAACTGTAATAATGTTTATAATAATAATATTTTGTAACTTCCATTCACTGAGCCTCGCCTTAAACTGTTTGGGAGCCCCGCCTCCCACTGTGAAAACCTCTGATCTAGATCACAATAAAGGAAAGTGCAGCAAAAAGGAAACGGCGACCACAAGTGCACAGGTGTGTTAATACAGGCTCCATGTAGGACGCAAATAAACTGACAGTGCATTGGAATGGAATGAGTGTTGTTTTTAGAGCTGCAACAACTGATTAGTCGATCAACAGAAAATTAATCTGCAACAATTTTGATAACCGATTAATCATGGAGTCATTTTTTTTAAGAGGAAAAAGGTCAAAATTCTCTGATTCCAGCTTCTAAGTTCTACAATGTGAATACTTTCTGGTTTCTTTACCCCTCTATGACAGTAAACTGGATATCTTTGGGTTGTTGACATTTGAGTACATTTGGGAAACACTGATCGAGATTTTTCTGACATTTTACAGACCAAACAACTAATCGCTTAATCAAGAGCATAATCGACAGATTAATCGATAATGAGAATATTTGTTAGTTGCAGCCCTAGTTGTTTTGTACTGAGGTCTGTGTGACATGCAGCTGGAATGACAGTAGTCCAAATACTCTCATGACTACATGTCAGGTATGAGACAAGTAACAGGAAGCACTCGTTCTCACTCTGTAAAGTATTATAAGCACAGTGAGTGCACTGGAAGTCCGGGGGGAAAGATCCATATTGTGCATCCCTAGACTTGAATATTCCTCTCAGTCACATGGAGCCCTGGCTTCCTTTTCTGATGAGCACCTCCTCTCCTGAAGCCAACCTGTGGTACAGATGTGACAGCTCGTCAGGTTGCGGCGTCTTTGACTCCGGCGTGCACGGAATGTCGAAGTCCGACGATGCCTGAGACAGCGACAGCTCCCCCGGCTCCGATTGGAGGCTCTGCTCGTCGTTCTCCTTCTTCGGAGAGGCGCTGTTGGTCATTGGCTGTCCGTGTTCCTGCCTCCTCTGCTCTGGTCGGACGATTAAAGTGTCAGATAAGGGCAACTCCCGATCGAGCGAGGCGTGGTCGGACAGAGAGGTAGACATGGATGAACTGATTTGTTTGTCGTCGTCGTCGTCGTCGTCATCATCACTGAACAGCTCCGGGGTTTGAGAGCCAGTCATTCTGGAAGGGGAGGGACTTGTGAGAGAGCAGCAGGACTGTGATTGGCTATTGTGGCTGTTCTGGCTGTCAGTCAGCATCTCCACGGTGAAGAAGTCCTCCCATGCTGGAGCTTTAGAGGAAACGGTCAGAGGCTCGTTGCTCTCTCCATCTCTACCTCCCTCCATCGCTCTTGTCTTCTGGCATTCCTTCAACACCTGCTCTGTGGTGTCTCCGTTTCCCTCCATCTTCATAGGATCTTCTGTCTCCTCCTCCTCCTCCTCTTCATCGTTGGATTCGGTGCAGTCCATGTAGTTGGCAGCAGTGGACTGTGTGACTGTCACGGTCAAAGGTAAAGGTTCCTTGGCAGGCGTAGGGGGCGCTGTTGTCAGAGGATTCTGGACTTGCACTAGGATCAACAGAGATTCTTTTTTAGTAAATGATAACCAATAGATATCAAAGATTTGATAGGGACAAGACAGAAAATAGCAAGACATAGGCCCAATCCCAAACCAGCCCGACTCCTCGCCCTATCCACTCCCCCTCCGTTTGCGCATTCACGTGGAGGCGTCGCCATATTAAGGGCCTTCCCAAACCAATCAGCGTGGAGTGAGTGCTTTTAGCTAAATCCGACATATTTACTGTTATCATATAGATGACTCTGTATAGGTAACTGTTCATCAATGTGTACTGTCCTGACCAAATAAAGTAAATAAAAGTAAATATGCCACGGGGTGCCAACGCTATTTTTGTCAATTTAAAACATAACTTTGCATGTCAAGAAAGTTGCAGTTTGTCATCAAACTGAAACGTAGGGGTTTGTTTCGTATAAAAACGACATAGCTTGTGGAAGCTCGTGGCATGTCGCCAGTCTTCATCTTTGCCGGTAGCGAAAGTGACGTCACTTAGGTGACAGTGTACAGTATGTAGTCTTTCTGATTTATAACTTATAGTGCAACAGTTTGGCGACAAACTGCGACTTTCTTGACATGCAAAGTTATTTTTTAAATTGACAAAATTAACGTTGGCACCCCGTGGCACAATTCAAACGGGATCAAAAAAGTAACGTTATTCTCCGTTCACCGTCATTCATATTTTTTCAGCGCTGGTACAGGGAGAGAAGCAGGAAGTGACGTTCACTTTGCCTCTCTATTATCGGGGGGGGGGATCAAAATACTGAGTAAAGGTATTTCTGCACCATGACTTTGTTCTTCCTCGTTCAACACCATCTTCTTCCTCACTGGTGCCACGTCCAGCCCATCAAACAGCCCGTCATCGCTGTCTGAATCTGAATACAACAGAAACAAATACGGTAGTTACATATTTAAATGAGGTATGCCGACTATGGTTAAAAACATTGGTTCGCCTATTTATTGAGCCGATATTCACCTTTTATGAAAAGTCAAATGTGTGCCACTCAGTGTCACCCATCTCTGATTTGATGTAGTTTGTTTGATTACATATTTATTATAGATTTGACAATACCACACTGGTTACAGTGGTTGTCTATGGGAAGCCCTTAACCTGAATAGATTATAATGCCAAGTATAGGAAATCATCTATTGAAGCAATTTACTGTAACTGTCTAAACTATTTGATACTGTATCCATCCATCTACCATGATACCATAAAAATATTTGCAAATGCTATTTGAGGATAACTGTCATGTGCGCCAATTAGAATAGAAAATACAAAAGTCCAAAAGTTGGTTTATTTTTAGTGTTAAAATTGGACTTGGAAAGTGAAAGGTTAGAACTACCAAAAATAAAAAAAGACACATTAGGGATAAATAAAATGTAATATTACCTAAAACTAGAATGAGTAGTCCACATGTTTAGTAGCAATAATTTTATTACGATAAAAAAAAACATTTTCTCTCTACAACCTCAACTTGAAACATAAGTCAGACCCAGACAGTGACAGATATGGGACAAAACTAGAATTATGCCCACAAGCCGCACAGCTGCCGAAAATTACAGAGGAAATGCTACAGTTCAGACAATATATACGTTGAAGATGATATGTTGAAGGCACCTGTGTGGAAGTAAGTGTGTGTGTGTGTGTGTGTGTGTGTTTGTGTGTGTGTGTGTGTGTGTGTGTGTGTGTGTGTGTGTGTGTCTCACCATATGTAGGCCGCTCCTCCCTGGTGCGTTTGAGGACTCCCAGTGGTTTGTATATGAACGCTGCTCGTTCAGACTGCTTCCTGCACATGGGCTGCAACCTGGACCACAGACAATCCGGATCAGATAGACAGTAGTATTATCATTTGTTGTCAATACGTCATAGCAACGATAAAGACGTGCACATTTTTATATGTGGTCCATATCGGCGCTTTAATTAACATAGGCCAGTCGTGTCATCCACCTCCCTGACGACAGCTACAGAAAAACCTGACATGGAATACTGTTGTCTTCTGACATGGAATGCTGTTGTCTTCTTTGCACAGTTTCTTTATGTGTTTTGTAAATTAATTTCTTGTTTAAAGGTTGAATGTAGAAATCAATTAAGTTTCCTCTACAACTGAATGGGTGCGGTGGAGAGTTTTAGTGTCCCATGCTTTTCCAAGCTGATAGGAACATGATTCTGGGGGAAATACCTGTCATTTTTCAAAATGAAAACGGCCAAATTTCAGATACTAAATGTCTAAAAAAAAAGAGAGAAGAAATTAATGAATATGTAAGGAAAATCACACACTAATTAAATTTGCTCACTCACTCCTGGAACCAAAAAGCAAATACTTTCTCATACATGTAGATTCTGATGACCTCCGCCAATGGAGTTGTCCAGGAGGTCATGTTTATGCCCTGGTTTGTCTGTTAGTCCATCTGCTTATTTGTGTCTGTCTGTCATTCCGTCTGTTATTTGCATGTTTTTCGGCAGGATATCTCAAAACGTTATGAACAGATTTGCATGAAACCATTTAGAACAATAGGTCATGGGCCAACTTACAACTGATTAAAGGATGGCTTTACCCATAATCAACCCACTTTGTATCACATATAATCTCTGTAATATATATAAGCACATGGGCAGTGTTTACCTTCTCTCTCTGTTTACTTCATGGAGAAAAATTATCCTGCAGAAACTCCGCCCCCCGCCAGCTGCAAGTCATTAAGGCTTGTTAGATTCTCTGGATGTGCGCATACTTAAAAAATATAAAAACTAGAACGACCGCAACGCGGACTTATGCCTCCGCCATTAGTTCATTCTGGAGTCCAAATCGCCATTTGAGGCAAATTGGAAGAGATTCCGTCAAGGCGCTCCTGTGATGTTGCGTTACAGAGCTTGGAAATTGGGTGTGTGAGAGGTCACAGTGACCTTGAACTTTGACCACCAAAATGTAATCAGTTCATCCTTGAGTCCAAGTCGATGTTTGAGACAAGTTTGATTAAATTCCGTCAAGGCATCCCTGAGATATCGCGTTAACAAGCTTGAAAATGGCGTTCGAGAGCTCACCTTGACCTTTGACCACCAAAATCTAATCAGATCATCCTTGAGTCAAGTCGATGTTTGAGACAAGTTTGATGAAATTCCGTCAAGGCATTCCTGAGATATCACGTTAACAAGCTTGAAAATGGCATTTGAGAGGTCACAGTGACCTTGACCTTTGACTTTTGACCACCAAAATGTAATCAGTTCATCCTTGAGTCTAAGTAGATGTTTGAGGCAAATTCGATGAAATTCCGTCAAGATATTCATGAGATATCGCGTTAACAAGCTGGAAAATGGCGTTTGAGAGGTCACAGTGACCTTGACCTTTGAGCTTTGACCACCAAAATGTCATCAGTTCATCCTTGAGTCCAAGTCGATGTTTGAGACAAGTTTGATTAAATTACGTCAAGGCATTCCTGAGATATCGCGTTAACAAGCTTGAAAATGGCGTTCGAGAGGTCACAGTGACCTTGACCTTTGACCTTTGACCACCAAAATCTAATCAGTTCATCCTTGAGTCCAAGTCGATGTTTGAGACAAGTTTGATTAAATTCCGTCAAGGCATTCTTGAGATATCGCGTTAACAAGCTTGAAAATGGCGTTCGAGAGGTCACAGTGACCTTGACCTTTGACCACCAAAATCTAATCAGTTCATCCTTGAGTCCAAGTCGATGTTTGAGGCAAATTTGATGAAATTCCGTCCAGGCGTTCCTCAGATATCGCGTTAACAAGCTTGAAAATGGCGTTCGAGAGGTCACAGTGACCTTGACCTTTGACCTTTGACCACCAAAATCTAATCAGATCATCCTTGAGTCTAAAGCTGGGCTCAGACTACAGGATTCTGACAATCCTAACCGATTTTGAAATCTGGCTGTGACACGCACTACAGGAGAATCTTCCCAGATTATCTTCCCTAGAATCTCAAACATGCACACACTACAAGATTTG